>NC_052572.1:82928958-82997031 GCF_016699485.2 Gallus gallus | reverse complement strand
GCAGAAAGTACGTGACGCCAATGGGCGGTGTGGTGGTGTACTGAATGTCCCCTCCCTTTGGACTCTGAGGTTCAACTAACACGCAGTTGCCTGACGGGCTCAGTTTAGCCACCAGAGAGGGCCTATTGCTAATGTACGTGTCAGAGATGCTTTTGAACTCCCTCTCTGGCTGCACGGTTCCTCAGCAAGCAGTTATGTTTGCCAGCTCAATCAAAGCCCTCTCTTCGATGCTGTCCTGGACAGCTGTGCAGCCTCTGCTCGCATGCTCTGCATCTGGGTTGACATGGCTGAGGGGAATGTAGCCAGCAAGACTCCAGGGCTGAGCTCTAGGAATGGAACTATCCTCAACCGTGTGAATCAGAGCGAGCTTCTAAGTTGTGTTTCAGCAGGAACCAGGCAGTGCTAGGAACAAGCAAGTGTTGGCAAGAGCTCAGGGCAGCTCTTCCCTCACCCTGCACCATGCACGACTCACACCGCTCCCTCTTTTCTCCCTCCAGACCAAGTCCACCCAGCAGGGTGAAGGAATCCCCAGCATGCAGTTGGTGTTCCTGTTTCAGGCCCAGAAAACCATCCTCTGTGGCCAAACGCCAACTGCAGCGCGATGCCAGGGAGCCCTCGGAAACAGAGGTGGTGGTCCTGGCAGGTAAGGGTGCACATCCAGCTGTCAAAACCCTGCTTGTCAGCGCCATGGAATTCATGCTTGGAGTCCACACAAAAGAGAAAGACAAACAACAAAAGCGCAACAGTTCCTTTCGAGACAGTGCTCCTCCTGTTGCTATTGTCCTATTGGCTTTGTCCTGCTGCCACTGCAGAAGCAAATCTCAAGAACCACTCTCATCATTCAGCTTGTGCAAGTTTGCCACTAACTGTTTGCCTGTGTATCTACTCCTTCCTAGGTGAACCGAGCCCTCGTCCACGCAGAAGAGCCAGAGCGTATAGCGATGGTTCACTGTGTGCTTCCATGTATGCAGAGCTGCTAGGAAGCACGAATCGCTGCGGCTCGGATGAGAGCCTTCCATATAACACCAGTGATGGAGTGAAAGTGACCATCCAGGTTGAAGCCCTCATCTCTCCCGGCTGTGCAGAAGACGCTGACCTGAGCCTGCCAGAAACAACACTCACCGAGCTGGACTGTGACGGGGCACCACTGCAGTGCAGCCCAGCCCAAGCACAGCCCGAGTGCCCCGACAGCAGCAGCTCCATGCAGGAGCAGGTCAGCGTCAGCCAGGAGGAGCCGAGCCTGGTGGAGGGGGACGTAGAATCAGAGCTCCAGTCCCAGGCACCGGGCAGCAGCACGAGCTCTGAGCCCCTCTCTCCTTCACCAGAGACGATGAGTCCCATTTGTACACCGGACCTCTCACCAAAAAGCCCTCCTGGCTCTTAGGGAATAAAAGCACACTGGTGCTGGATCAACGCCTTGACTGCCTTCTGAGTCTTCATTCCCAGGGATTGGGATGGATGCAAGCAACAGCAAGGCAGCTCATGTTGCAAGGCTATGGCTGTGGGCTGTGCGTGCAGCAGAGCTGCGGGTTTGTTCCCATTTTGTCTGGCTGTGGGATGCCTGCAGCGAGAGCTGTGCTCCCGTAGTGTATGGTAGCAAAGAATCTCCAGCATCCGGGATGCTGCTCATGATCATGGCCAGCTTGCTGGCTGTGGCTTTGTGATGCTTTTGAGTGAGGGCTTTTGGATGCTCTTGGATGCCTCGGCTGTTCCCAATGGCTCTCTCCTCCCGCCGTGTCACTTCCTGGCTCCCAGCTACGAGCTGGCCCTGCAGAGCATCTGCAGCCCTGTCAGCATCAGCATCCAGCAGCGGCAGGAGGAGCTCCCCGTGAGCAGCATCTGCCCGTCCCTCCCCCTGCGTCTCATTGGTCAGCGGCAGCTCTGTCCCTCCCCCGGCGTCTCATTGCTCAGCGGCAGCTCCGCCCGCTCCCATTGGCTGAGCCGCCGTGCGCGGGAGCGGCCGTTGGGAGCCGGCAGTGTCAGGCGCGGCTCTCGTCAGCGAAGCGCCGCTCCGCCCGCCCGGGCCGCCCCGCAGGAGAGCGCGGCGTCAGCCGGAGCTGTCCGGGCAGCACCGACCGGAAGCCGCGGCACAACGGGAGCGAGTGCTGAGGACAGCTCCGCCGGAGGTGTGCGGGAGAACGGGAGCGGGAGAGGGAGAGGAGCCCTGCGCGGCCCCCCAAGCACACTGCCCTCCCCTCCCCCGTGGAACTCCCGTGGGGTTGGGCTGTGGGATTGGGATGAGGGCTGTGGGATGGGCCGTGGGTTTCGGACAGCCTGGGGTCCCCCAGCGCCAGAGTGCTGCTGCCAGCATCCGGGCTGTGGGGCCCCGCCAGCCCCCCCCAACCCCTCCAGCGCTGCTCCCGGTGCCCCCAGAGCGTTTGCATGACCCCGGAACCGGGGCTAAGGTGGGCCTGTGGCTACTGGGAGCTGCGGGGAGGCTATAGGGGGATATAGGGCTACTGTCGGGGCTGTGCAGGGACTGTAAAGGCGTATGGGTCTATAAGGAGCTGAGGTGTACTCAAGGGGGTTCTGGGGCTGTGGTGAGCCATCGGAGGATTTGGGGCTATAGGTGGCTGTGGGGAGGTTATGGGCGGGGGGGTATATAGTCAGGCTGCTCAGGGAGGTTGTGGATTGTCCTTCTCTGGAGATACTCCAAACCCAGCTGGATGCCTACAGTACAGCCTGCTGCATGGAGCCTTTTTTGCGGGGGGAGGGGTTGGGCTCAGTGATCTCCAGAGGTCCCTTCCAGCCCCTACAGTTTTGTGATTCTGTGATTGCAATCGTTGCTTCTTGCAGCAGTAGAGTGTTTCAGAAGAGAGAAAAAGATGGCGGCCGTGAACTGGCTTTCTATGGATGGTAAAGCTGTGCTGAGAACTGGGCTGACTATTGCAGCTGAAAATGCGTGCCAAGTGTGCAGATGCAGAGGAATAACGTTTCCCTGGAGGTGGAGCTTGTGTAAGGTAGGTGTCCTTGCTAGGTGAGCTTCTGCTTTAAAGCATCAAGTTGTAATTTGAAAAGCAAGGTTGCCAGTTCTTTTTTTCCCCAAGTGATTTTTTTAGCCGGGAGAGATTGGAGGTGCTGTTTGGTGATGGAAGACGGAGAGAGGAAAAGCAAGTAGAAGGCATGCTGTGCATAGCCACCACATGCCATGGGCACCGTTGTCATCCTGCACAAAAGAGGAGCAGCTCAGCAAGCTTGGCCTGGGCCGTGGGAGGGAGCATACAGACATCTGGACCAACCGGCAACGAGTTAGTTGTGCAGGTTGGTTGTTTTCTGCTGTTTGTCCCACGTCCTGTTGCTCAGTGGTAGATCTGTTCACATTCAGTGCTAGCAGGAATGTCCCCGAGCATTTTTGTTTCAGCTGTCGCAACGCTTTGTTCCCTTGCTGCTGGGCTGGGGCGTTTGAAGAATGATGCATGTGCTGATGCCCAGCCAGGCTTTGGGGCTGAGTCTGCAGAGCAGGGTATGTATATGGCAGGAGTGAGGCCTGTGGGGGAGCAGGCCAGGTGGAATCCAGTGTGCTTTGCTGTCGTTCTCAGTGCTTGTTTTTGCTCAGGAGGGCAGGTGCTGAACTGCTGATCACTATGGAAGTGGGATTCCTTAGTGTGGAGATAAGGAGGCACAGGGAAGACCACATCACTTTCTCCAATTACGTGACGAGAGGTTATGTGGAGGTGGGGATGGTCCTCTTCTCCCACGGAACTGGTGCTAGGACTAGAGGGTATGGCCTCAGGTTGCATGAGGGGAGATTGGGGTTGGATGTGAAGAAAACCTTCTCCCAGTGAGTGGTCAGATGCTTGAGCGGGCTGCCAAGGGAGGTGATAGAGTTCCTGTCCCTGCGGGTGTTCAAGGGACACTGGATGTTGCACTGAGGGATGTGGCTTAGTGGGAAGGAAATATTGGTGGTGGGTGGGTGGTTGGACTGGATGATCTCAGAGGTCTTTTCCTACCTTGCTAATGCTGTAACTGTAGGAAATGCATCTGCTGGGTGAGTGCTTTGCTGGGTGAGCATCACCCTGCTGGAAAGCAGGCAGCTGTTGTCTTTGCAGACAGCCAGATCCACGGGGATTGGAAGCCTTTGGAACCGGAACCTTGTCTTTCCCGTCTCATGCCCAACAACTCATGCTGTTTGAAAGCAGCACCTTAGAGGCAACCTTGATTTCTCCAGCCTTCTCCGAGCTTTCCTAGAATCCTAGAATCGCTAAGGTTGGAAAAGACCCACAGGATCATCCAGTCCAACCGTTCGCCCTTCACCAATGGTTCCCGCTAAACCATGTCCCTCAACACAACATCCAAAAGCTCGTTGAACACCACCAGGGTCGATGACTCCACCACCTCTCTGGAATGGCAGCCCATTCCAGTGCCAGGCCACCCTTTCAGAGAAGTAGAATTTCCTAACGTCCAGCCTGAATCTTCCCTGGCGCAGCTTGAGGCCATTCCCTCTAGTCCTATCACTAGTCACCCGAGAGAAGAGGCTGGCCCCCAGCTCACTACAGCCTCCCTTCAGGTAGTTATGGAGAGCAATAAGGTCTGTCCTGAGCCTCCTCTTCTCCAGACTGAGCAATCCCAGCTCCTTCAGCCACTCCTCATAAGGCCTGTGCTCCAGAGCCCTCATGCTCTTGATCATGCCCAGCTTGCTGGCTGTGGCTTTGTGCTGCTTTTGAGTGAGGGATGCCTCGGCTGGCCCCCGCCAGCTCTGTCCTCTCTCCCGCCGTGTCCATTCGTGGCTCCCAGCTACGAGCTGGCCCTGCAGAGCATCTGCAGCCCTGTCAGCATCACCATCCAGCAGCGGCAGGAGGAGCTCCCCCTGACCAACGCCAGGCAGTACTGCTCGGTCTGCAGGTTAGCTGCCATTTACCTCTGGGTATCTCTTTCAGAAGACTCATACAGCAGAGTGTTTTCCTCATCTGCAGCACGCAAATGCTACAAAAGCAGAAACAACCCAGGAAGCTGTGGGTTTGCGAGTCTGCATGGACATGCACTGTCTGTTTTGATGGTGCTCAGCCATCCTTTATTTCCTTCTCCTTGCTCTTCCATAAGCTGCTCAGGATTGGAAAGCTGCATGTCCCATAATTCCCCAGAACCCCAGTTTTGAGAAGGCTTGTAGTTGTGGCTGTAGCCACAAGTGTTTTGTTTCGTAGAGGGAGCTCATCTGGGTTGTAGGTCTTGTTCTTGCGAAGACTTGTTCTGCAACAGGTGTTCCACTTGGGCTCCGTAGCACGTGCTGGCCATGCGGGTACAGCACGCAATGGAACAAACCCTGCAGACCCTGGGGAGAGGCAAAGCAGGAGAGTGGCTGCCCCACGGTGGGGATGAAAGGCAGAGTGCCCTTTGAAGCAGGGGATGCCCTGCTGGCTCTGCTGATCGCATCCACCGCTGGCACGTTCCTTCTTCCTCCTTTCTGGCAGTTTGCTGTCGAGCAGATTGAGGTGGAAGTCAAAGACTCAAATCCAATGTTGCGAAGCCACTGCAGATGCCAAATCCGTGCACGGGAGACCTGGCTGTGTGCAGGAGTTACTGCAGGATGAGGAGCTGCTATTGGTCTTCAAGCAGGTAGGAGTTTGTTATCCACACATAATACTGTATGTATTTGTTGTTGTTTTAAAATCAGTGCCAGTATGCAGTCTGATCCGATGTGTTTGAACAGTGTGGTGTAAGGATTGTCAGCTGAGAACAGCAGCAGAACATGGGGCTGTTGCAGGGGGAAGGCGTGGGGAAGGAAGCGGGGAAAGGAAAGGGAAAGCCTGGAAAAGGAATGGGGAAGGCACGGGGTGAAGGAAGGGGGCAAGAGACAGGGGAATGAAGGGGAAAGGACAGAATACCTGTAGAGCAGCCTAAAAAGCAGTAACAAGCTCTGGGAGGACCGCAGAGTGCCAGATTCTGTGCTGGGTGTTTATCTGTGTGTGTACGTTGTCACTGTTTGTGCCTGGCTGCACTGCTCCAGCCCAGAGCCCGCTGCCTGCAGCTGCATCTTTGCTTCCTTCCCTCCTGCCCGGAGCCCCACGGGTGCTCCCACAACTCCCTTCCCACCCCCAAAATGCCAGAGAAGACACCTGGCAGTGGGATGGAGGAATCCCAGCAGCCCGTTTTCCTTCTGCCTGCAGCTCTCTCCTCCTCTGCCACACAGGGCTCCAGACTGTCCAATGGGAAAGACGTGGGGGAAAGGGAGTGCTGGCAGGAGCGACTGCTGCGGCTGACTGGGGAGGGTCTGCATCCCACGTCCCCTCCTGTGCTCTCTCTCCAGCTGCAGGAGGGCCAGAGAAGGGCAGACGAAAAGCTGCAGCTGAGCCTGATGGACCTGCACAGCTCTCGGGCTGTCTTCCAGAGGTAGCTGTGATTTACATTAGGTAGCTGTGAAATACATGAAAGCACGAAGAAGACAGAGGCTGAGTGAACACCAATATGGCGCTCTGCTTTCTGCCAACGTGCTTTAATTTTGTTGTCGTTAAATGTACTGGGCAGTTACATTTTGGCACATGAATATTTAAAAACTGTGCAACAGATGCTGGCAAAAAGTAATTAAAATTTTTATTATTATTATTATTATTATTATTTTCTTTTTGTAAAGCTCTTAGCACGGCTTTCCTGAGTTTGGAGGAGTTTCCCTCTGTTTTCTTCGTCTTCACCCCCACCGCCCCCCACTTCTCATTCCGTGTTCTTCCCCCGTCATGCCGACAGAGCACTGACCGCCAGCGATTGCGCCGCGGGCCGCATCGATCCCGTCGAGGTTCTTTCCGCGGTCTCTGCCGCCACCTCGTGGCCAATGCGCGGAACTGCCGCTGTCCGCTGCTCAGTCCTGCAGGCGGCACAACGCGTGCGCGTAGGAATGCGGAAGTGGCTTCGTAACCGCTCTGTGCAGCTCATCCGCCGCTCTCTATTGTGATTAGTCCTCCAGGTCCCGGCGAGCATGCGCCCGACGACTCCAAACCAGCAACTGTTGCTCCTAAGCGCTACGCGTGCGGGCGAGCTGCCGGTTCTCGGACCGCCGGCTCAGCGATCTCCTCCTTCTAAACCAGGATGTCCCTCATCTGTTTTCACTAGATGTGAAGGACAGGTGGGGTCAGGCATCTGCAGCTACCGAGATAGCCATCCCCATCACCTCTCAGTGCTCACGCAGCCAGAAGCAGCTGTACTGATCAGTTCAGACATCGTGCAGCTGAAACACAAACATCTGCCGTTCACTTGTGTGAACCTCTGTGTATGTATACTCTTTTGTACAGACTGCTGCTGGCCTGCTTGGGTTCAAAGAATTTCCACTGAAGTGGACTAAATATTTCTGTGGAATTGTATGCTTTTTTTTTTTTTTTTTTTTTTTGGCCTTGATCACCTGAAAGAAATGGATGAAATGATGTGGGGAGTTCAAGTACAATCAAATGTGAAAGACTATGAAGAGTGGGAGACCTATTTGGAAAGTAACAAGAAGGGGAGGGAGAACACGTCTGGTAGTAATAGCTTGGTGATATTAAGTTGGTATGAATTAAGTGGGACGCACTGATGTATGCTGTATTCCTACACACATCGACTTGGGTAGAATCTATGCAGTGTAACGTCGCTACACTTGCCATATTATGCTCTTTAGGAGCGTGCTGTGTAGAGGAATATGGGTAACATGTCAGTGGTGGTACCTTCAGAACTACCACTACGTCAGTGACATTTGATGTTTTCCAAAGCATGGATCTTGTCCACACACAGTGCTTCTGTAAATGTTGGTATGGGTAAGTCTTGCAGTTCTTCTTTGCTCCAGTGCAGGTGCTATTATTAGCAAGGATTTTGTGCTTTGTTTTAAGGACATAAACACTTCGTTTATGTTTGTTTAATACATAACTGAGCTAGAATCTGCTGTACATGCACTTATTCAGCAACGAGCCGTGTCGGTACTGAAGCGAAGGCAAGATGAGCTGGAAACGGAATCTACTTATATGCAGCATCTGACAAGTTAGTATGAAGTTACCAGTTACTTTCTTACTGAAATCTCATTCTTTAAGTAGAAACACAGAGTTAATTCTTGGATTATATTTTATTTTCATGTGTAATGTTTTCTCCCTCCCTGCTGTCAGTGGGCATACTGTACTAGATGTCCTAGTTGAAATCCTTACCCAAGTAGGACGCGTTGTATCACTTCTCCGTGGTAGAATAGTGAATATAGCATGACCAAATGCTCCGTCAGTTTTGAATTACTGATCTCAGTGGCTGTCTATCAGTACTTGAAAGGAGAAACTGAGTCAGTTTTCCAGTAGATATTAGGTTGTTTGGGACGCAGGCACTGTAGAACAGGAGGACAAAGAAGGATTGACTGATAACTGGCAACAGCTTGAGAAGAGTGAGCTCGGGGATGTAGCCCTTTCTGGTTCTAACTGGTGTGCAGGTGGGGTGGGTGCAAAGCATGCAGACTCTGAGTGTGTGTGCACTCTGGGAAGCACGGCTGGAAGCGTCACCAGGAAGGGGAGAGAGGAAGGGTGGATCTGGGGTCCCTCCCTGTGCTCACTCAGGTGCTCACCTCCCGGTTCAGGCTGTGACCTGGCAATCCCCCTGCACGAGGGAGCAGCCACAGCCGTCCTACAGTTCACTGATAATACTGACTGTGCTTTAGACTGGACACTGTGAATTTTTCATCAGGAGGTTTTACTTACTTTGGTTAGTCTCCAAATGAAGAGCAGAAGCAGAATCAGTGTTCTGCATTCACCTCTTTGTCTTGTTCCTGTCTTCTGGTAGCTGGGAATGGCAAACCAAGTAATGATGGACTGGAGAGTGATGAAAAGATGAAGCTTCTGAAAACGTGTGAGCATCGAAGGTACGTATAATTACATCTAACTGTAGTAAGTGTGTATCTGCTTCCTGTTACTTACACAGGGGTGAAGGTAAATCCTTGCAGTTACTAAGCGAGATGATACACAAACATGCAAAAATGCCGTTCCTTTCCAAAGCTCAAGGTACATGGAAACCATCTGTTTGTTAATGGGGGGTTTTCTTCGTGCTGATTGGAATCTGACCTACATCTAACCTACCCTCTGTTATCAGCCTAGGCCAGGTGCTACATTTTGAACGTCAGGGTCTGCTGCTGACCTTAAGTTACTGGGAGCTCTGAAACCGTTCCAGTTGTATTGGTGCCTTGACTCATCACTGTTTAGACACAGGTAAGGACTTAAGAGTTTTACTGGTTGAAAAACGATGTAATAAAACTTTGCTTGAAGCAAACTGTTAACCTTTAACGTTAAGTAATGCCAATATTTACATACAAGAGGTATGCTATGCAAATGATAGGTATAAATATAATTTTCTTGTTGATTTTGCATGCTCTTATGGTATGTGGTGCCAGGACTAACGTTTTTTAGCCCCGGTGAGACTTGGATGCAGTCTCAGTTTCCATGCAAGTTGTTGCATAAGCTACATAGAACTGAGATGATGGACTGTTGAGAGTGCAGTAGTTTCTTACAGACTACCTCTGGCAGGGATAGTATGAGTACCATGTTAGATGTTTGGTGTTTCAGGTGGGGGGAGTTCCTAGTATGAATGTGGTGAAGTGAAGGTCATTAGGGATGCTTTTAATGTCCTTTGGCAGCTCACAAAGTACCTTACTGTTACAGTCCGTGTCTCTAGGGTTGCATACTTACTTCTGCTTCCTCACCGTGTTTCCTTAGGCTATTGCTCTCACCGGGTGTTCTTAGTATATCACTGAGCTTTCTTTTACGTATGTACATGGTGAATAACTCACCTGAGTTCATTACAGAATGCAGGACTTGCAGGCGGCAGCTGAGAGAGCGTTCACAAACAGCTGGTCACCACGAAGGCATGCCGAGTGATGAAGAACTGGCTCTGACAGAGGTGACTGAATTCCAGAAGAGCAAAGGTTGGTCAGGATATGAGAGCAAAATTCCTCCCGTATTGAGAAGGATTTTCAAGGGAGAGTGAAGAAATACTCCTTTTGAATGGTGTATTGTTTATTTTCTACAGCACAGAATTGATGCTTTCAAACAATTCTGACCGATGCCTTAGGAAGAATAGGTAAGATTGTAGGCTTCTTTAGTTTAATCCGTTTTTTGTCCAAAGTTGGAATGTATTTCAAATTGAGATTTGAACTGCCTTAGTGAGCAGGTCATGAGGAGCTGGGAGAGGCACGATGCACATTTGCTGAATAACAGAAGGAGGATTTTCCTGTCTGAGCTTTTAAGAGACATACAAAATATGAAAAGTAATGGGTATTTCAATCTGTGCAGTTGTTCAAAACCGCAGAAGTCTTTTTGTGGTCTTCTCTATCTTTTTTTTTTCCTGAAAAAGGCTTTGCCAGAGTGCTGGTTTTAAAACCCATTTCAGTGTAAGAGGTGTGAAAGATGAAGCACAAATGCTGTTATCATAAAGATATTTCTTCTGTTCTGTAGATGCATGAACTGTTCAGCTTATGCCTCAATAAGTTCTGTGATTGTTTCTTCTTTTTCCTATTGAATATTATCCATAGATAACTTTCTAGAAGAGAGTAAGAAAATCTTTGAAGATGTCCATGCAGATGTTTGTGACATCAGAAAAATCCTGTTGAAATTCCAGGAGCGGAAAGAGAAGTTTCCCGACTCTTACTGCGATGCTTACATCGGTTTTTGCCTGCCTAAGCTTTTAAATCCATTAGTCAGAGTTCAGTTAATAAATTGGAGTCCCCTTGAGGTAGGTGCATCACCAGACTTTATTTTTGTGAAAAATTGTGTGTGTGTGTTCGTGTGTTCTGATATCCTCTGAGCTTCTGGGTAGGCGGTGCTCCGCTACGTTTCTGGTCTGTACTGTCTTTGCAAACTTGTCTACTCTGATGTACTCATCTTTGTTAACTGGCAAGACCTGTGGCTATTTCTGGCATCTCAAAGTATGACAGGACGGGGGCATGCTGCTTGCAGGGAAGACTTCTGTACAGGAGCTTTGCCGTGGGTTACAGAGGCATTCCAGAGCTTGAGATAAGTGTTGTTAACTAGAAGGAGGACATCTTTTCCTCTTGTCAGGTTGCTTGTGTATGAATCACTTGCACCTTTATTAATGTGGAGCTGTTTGCTGACATTTTGACAACCCTACCCTCGTAAATCTAGCTTTACATTCAGTTTTAGCTTGCTGCTTTGGTCCATTCCGTGATTAGAATTCATGTAAAACTGTTAAATGAGAATCTTTTGGTATCATTAGATATATTTTTGCATGGAGGTTTTTCTCTCAATCCTGACAGCTGAACAACTAATGGGAATGATCTTTCAGCAGAATTCTACAGACCTGAAAGAGATGCCCTGGTTCAGAGCTGTAGAAGGATTCAGCGATGCCAAAAAGCCGTCTGAATCAAAAAGAGATGATGATCCTGATGAAGAAGTTTTGCCTAGAGTGATTGAAAAAACTATCCTGCCAAAAATTACAGGTATATTAAGGTTGTCTTGAGGTCGTTCACTGCAGCTAGGTAATGAAACCTTAAATAAGTGGTAATGTAAAATTATGTTGATAGTTACAATTACTTGTTAAGGTTACTGCAAATGAAAGGTTTAGCTGTTTGAATGTTTGCTTCCTTGAAACTAGAGCAGATAGCCACTTGGATATCATGAATGAAATAATTCCTATTTTTCAGCATTTGTCAAGAATGTGTGGGATCCTTTATCGACTTCACAGACTGAGAACCTTACACAGCTTTGCGATAACGTGTTTGAAAAACAAGTCCTGTCCAGAAGGGAATGCAGTCAGGCAAAACAGGTAAAGGCTGTTGTGGTAATGGGGAAGGAAGTTCTTGATGCATTGTATGCACTTCACTGTAAACATTCACTGTAACATACACTTAGCCCAGTTCTGGTTTTATTCTCATGCAAATCTGGGAGTTTATCCAGCATAAAGTAGGTGAAACTAAGTTGATGTTTAGGCCCTTAATATGAAAAGAAATAATAACAAACGTTTATGCAGTCGCCACACTTGACTTCAGGAAGAAGCTTTAGATAAGATTGTGTTTGTATAGTAGCTGTGGTGTTTTGTTGTGGTTTTTTTGATAGAACTTCATAGCTGGTAAATACATTAATCTCGTTATCCAAGAGGATTTTGTTTAAAAAAAAAAAAAAGAAAGAAAGATGGTTAAAGCTGAGACTTGCTCACAGGTCTTTAATGCCGTTGTAAGTGGAAGGTGAGATCCTTTTCTTGTGAGGATGTGTTAATATTTTTCCTTTTTTCTTTTTTTGACAGAATTTGATTAACACGGTTGTCCTGAGGATGAAGCAGTCTGTAGAGGAGGATGTCTTTATCCCTCTGTATCCGAAAAGGTAGGCTGTCTCTGGGAATTTATTTTTTTACTTTTTAAAATTGTTATTTTTAGTCATAGAATCATAGAACTGCTCAGGCTGGGAAAGACCTTAAAGACCACCAAGTCTACCTGCAACCTAACCTCTTTTTTTGGCCTTTGTTCTATTTTTCTGTACCTTTTCCCCAGAAGCGTGGGTGAAATATATTGTAGACATCCATGAGCAAATGGAACAAATGTGCCTTCTACTGTTTCATTGTAGGAATAGTTACCAAACGTTAATGTTTATTAACTCTTTCTGACAAGAGTAACTACGCAGTCAACTTAGTGCTTTTTTGCTCCTGTAACTAAAAGCTTTAATAAATGGAAAGTTCTTAGTTTATGGGGCACAGCCCAGAGACTGGTTTTGTGATCGTAACTTAGAGTATCTGAGGGCTTGTGTTATTTGTGGTGGTCTGCTCCCCCTTCTACTCCTGACTCCTCCTTTCTTTCCTGGAATAGTTGATATTCCTGATGCTTATTGCTGGACACTCTTAGAGAGGGGATAACTGGTAAGAGTCTGGTAGGTGTGGGGTTAAGACACAGCTGAGAGAAGAGTGTTGCTAAGCCTGTTGCAGCATGTTTGTCTGGTTACAGGCAGTGCTGTTCTGCTGAGAATCCATTAAACACATACTTGAGTGCTTCCAACTGCTAATTCCATTGGGTATTGCAAGGAGTTTCAGTTAACAGCTGTTTCCTTAGGCCTTTATTCTGGTTGTCACTGCTGAAAGAATCCTATAGTTGTAATTCATTGGTGTTTAAGAGATGAATTGTCTGCTTGTCTTACTTTCAGGTCAAGGAAAATCCTCATTTCCTCTTCTTCTTTTTCTGACCAGCACTGTGGAAGACAAATCATCGCCATGTTCAAAATTCCAAGGCAGACGGTTTTGGTCAGCTGTTGAGGTAAAGAAAAGACACCGATCTTGTCTGTGAAAATCATTTTAGTTAAAAGTAGACTGTAGTCTTGGAGGAAATGTATCTACAGTCGAATCTGATTCCTGAGAGTTTATGGTATTTTAATAGGAAGGTTAGCTGTTTTCGTCAGTGAGCTATTTATGCTCACCCACCTCTGATACGTAGTCAAGAGACTTTAATTTCATCATCTGTTCCTGCTAACCTTCCATGAGATCAGTCATTGGAACTCTGTGGATAGGTCTGTTTCCTCAGTATGTGCATACAGTGCCCATGTTGCTCTTGTAGAAGAGAATCCCTGCATGTGCGTGTAAGCGTATTAGTATAGCTTTATTCAGTCTAAAGTGCTGAGTTAGGAATGTCTGAATGCCTGTGATTCAATTTCCTCTTAGATCCGTTTCCTCTATGAGTGTATTTGTATTCGTACCAAAGAAGAGGTCTAGATGCAGGAAAACACATTAACGTCCCAGTTCCCCTGCTGTGTGTGCTAACAAGGCCGTGGTGACAGCCCTGCATAGGCTTCCTGCTGCCATGTTGCACATTCCTGTAGAGAAATCAGGGAATTTGGGAATGTTGAGGACTTGCCATATTCACTCCTGGGGCAAGCTGTTGTGTAAGGCTTTGTCATGGAGAGATGCAGGGAAGACAAGAGGGAGCTTAGTACTGATACCTGGCAGACACGAAACAGACAAGATTCTGGTATCACCTTCTGAGACCGTGTATTGCCTCATTTAAATGTCCTGTCAAATACCTGCAAGTTTCTAAAAGCGAGACCAGTAGTCTTTCACTGCAGATTGAAGTTTTCTCCTTTCAGTTTGTTTTCCATCCTCACTGTCAATCTTCTCTTTAGAAGTGGTGATGTGCAGAACGGTTGAAAATGTGTTTGTGTTGGGTATCTTCTGACAGTTTGCCACTCTTTTTTTTCTGGAGTGAAGTCATGAATTCGTTTACCCCAGAGTAAGTAGTACTGCGGGTCATGCATTAAACCCTTTGGATCTGTTCAGCAGCTTATTAGTGTGACTTATCTGTGTTTGAGACTGCCGTTGTGCAGCCCCTATTGGTGCTGTCTTTCAAAGCAGGTAATCATCTGCAGGCTGCCGATTGGGAATGTCCTCTAAACCATGCCCAGAAATTGTATGGGAGAGTACTCTCAAAGGGCTGGGCGAGAAGAGGACAGGAACTATTTTAATGAGGAAGTACAGTTGATGAGGTTTTGATGTTTGTGCCATCATACAGTCTAACTTTCTTAGCAGCTCATGCAGTCAAAAGGAAGTGTCCTGCCAAACACTCCAGAGAAGTATGCAGTAGTCGTGGGCTTTGCGACTGCTTTCTGACTGGTGACTGCTAAGATCACGTCCTGTGTCTGTGTGGGTGAACTACCTTGAGGTTAACAGTTACCTTGACATTAACCATTCTGTGTTGAGGGGGAAACCAGCGATGTTCTTACACTGGGCTTAAGTCTTTTTAAGTAGTCATTTCTACAGTGATAACAGGTAACTGAAGGCAACTCTTGCTAACGAATAATACTGAGGTCAAGTACAGAAGAATCTTTTTGCTGCTATGGATCAAGGCTATCAACCTTACCTGTGTTGTGAGGCTGGTGGCGTTTAATCTTATGTAGCGTATGTTAGCAAATTGTTAATGAATTGGAAGGGTAACATGCTCTTTATTTCCTTGGGGGGTGATGTGTGTATGTATGAGGGTACAGCTCATAGGCACATGTAGAATTAATCTACTTCAAAATATTATTTATGATCTGTAGTTTTTTAGTGACTAATTGGCAGTAAGCTTGGAGAGAATAAATCCTGTTTTTTGAGTACTGAGATTGGATGGACATGGTATCTTTTAAGTTTAGAAAGGAGGTTCTAACGCACCCTCAGCCATCAGATATGCATGTTCTGTTTCTCCATTACTGCAGCTGCTCTCCAAGGTTCTCCTTTGGGATGGGACTGTACAGGAAGACACAGTCCGTGGTGTGGGACTGAGCAAGCTGCTGAATCGTTGCCTTCTTCTGAACCTCTTCAACACACCACCAGGGCCAGAAAACATAGAGAAGTGTAAAGAGGTGAAAGGTCTTATTTCCATGGGGACAGATGTAGTCTGAAGTGTATTTATTTAACATTTGAAGTTGTTTTTTTGTTTGTTTGTTTGTTTTTTAATGACCTTGGTGTATAAAAGAATTTCAAAGCAAGCAATGGTTCCTACGCTTTAGGAATAACTGCTTAAAATGATGTTTTTGTTTTTTGAAGAGTAAACACTGCCAATAATAACTGAACTAGCCAAAAGGAGAAGTCTGCCAGAAGTGGTGTGACTTAGTTTTATTGAAAGCCTTTTTTTTTTCTTTCTATTTTTTCATTCAAAATACTCTCTGGGTGAACAGGTGGTTGCATGCTTCCCAGAAAGGTGGTTCCGAAATCTTGGAAGTGGGTCAACTCTCCCCGAGTCAGTGAACTTCTGCCAGCATTTGGTTCAGTGAGCACGTATGCTTCACAGGAATAACCACAGGTAACAAACAACATGTTCTTTGGGATGCAGCACTTCCTCATATTCTTTATGTTCATATTTCTTTTAGGGACGTGGCTCAATGGGCATGGTGGTGATGGGTTGACAGTTGGACTAGATGATCTTTGTGTTTTTTTCCAACCTTAATGATTCTATGATTCTTAAATTCCTCAAGTCTCATACATTTAACACTTTCAGTGATGTACTTCCAACATCTACGTACAACTAAAGATGCAATCCATAATGTAAAATGGATCGCTTTTGCAGTACTAGTTCAGGCTAGTTTGAGGCTCTAGATGTTGGGTGCAGTTAGTGGTCAGTGTAGCTCAAGGCACGTTTTAGCTTTATTGATTTTGAAGTCAGGTGTGAATGTGTTGCTATATCAACTTGTTTTTGTAATAGTGATGAAAGTGAAGAAGTTGTTCTCCTGTTGGTGAGAGTCAAGGCTCTGCGTATTGCTGAAGAGCTCATTGAAGAGTGCAAACGGGAACATCTTAAATCTGTGATCAGGAAATAAGGATTTCTTTGAAGCAGCAGTTCTTTTACTGAAACAAGCCTGATGCTCACTCTAAAAAAAGTGGTAACGTTTAATGAGTGGACTGCCTACAGTTGTTTTACTGTGAAATTTTTTTTTTTTTTCCAGATGTCTTCTGATGCCATCTACTCCTAGATAGAATCACAATGGTCAGTGTGAAGTGCAGGTGTTCTGAAATATATGACGAAGCTTCATTGCTTTGTTCTTTTGGGAAGGATGACTGCATTGAGTGCCTGTAACGTTACCACTGCTGGTGAGCAGACAACTTCACAAGCTGTTTTCAGTACCACATCAAATCACTCTGACTCGGGAGTCACTGAACTCTAACTTATTGTCCACTTAATGAGATAGCTCTACCAAACTCACAGTGAGTTCTTCTTAGCTTTTTGATCCCGACACAGAAGCAGGAATTCTGCGTGCAGTGAGAAGTTTGATCTGTGAAGATCTACTGATGGTAAATGGCAGTTCAGGAAGGTAAGAAGTTGCACAGGAGAACGTCTTAACTACGCTTACTCTTCTCCAGAGTATGATTTGTAGTGGAGCTTTGTACTTGAGATACAGACTGGACTTTGTGCACACACCTGGAGTTGTCACCCGCCCTCATTTATCAGACGAGCAGAACAACAACTCCAGTTACCTTCTAGTAATCGGCTCTCTAAGGACATTTACCTTTTGCTTCCCTGTAAGACCCATTAAACCTCATTTCACCGTACCCATGTTGGATTTCTAATGTTGTGTAACTTCATATATGTGCAGTAAATATTACTGCTGCAGAATAAAAAGGATGTTTTACTGTAGAAACAGCAGCGCGTCACAAATTCTGCTAAGTTTGCTATTGCCTGCTTCTCTAAAATGTTATGTATGGGTCTTCCATTTAACTCTTGGGGGCTTTTATTCCCTATGGTTTTTCTGTTGTTTTTTATTACAGAATATGTATTTTTGTAAACTATTTTAATTGTAAATAGCATTCATCAGTGTTATAGACAACAATGACTTTTAAAATAAAAGCAAAACCATTATTTTGAAAAGTAAAGATGTTTTTGTGTTAATGAGACTTTTAACGCTTTCAAGTCTTGAACACGACAGGAATGTTATGTGAAGTATGGACAAAAACTGTGGCACTGCTGGCGCTTCATTATCTGCAGGATTTAGGAGTTCTGCTGTAAGTAATTGTGCACTTCTACTTTCCTGAGTGCAAAGAAAATACAACTGATAAGTAATCGGCTGAAGCATGTGATCTCCGTGCTTGCTTTTGTCTCCTCTGCTTCCTTATTCATGTGGAAAGTTGCTTCCAAAGAAATTAGTCTTGTGCTGCTATGAAATTGGAATAGTTTCTATCACACTTTACCTCTGTAGAGTCTTCTTCCAGTGGCTGCAGACATCACTTGTCGTGACTGGTAAGCAGGGGAAGGTGATTTATACTGGAGCTCATAGCACCAACTCGGTTGAGTATCCTTGAGAACCTACCGTGCCACTTTGTGGTGAACCTTGCACCCATTCACACAATCTGACTGGAGTAACAGCTAATCTGGCTTCATTCTTGCAAGCTGGTTTCAAAACATTGGTATTACTGCTTTGTTGTCAGGTTACTATTGGTGCTTTATCAGATGTCATTTCAAAAGTGCCTTTACAGGACAGCTAAGCAGCACTTACTGTCAGATTGTCCAGCTGGGCTTCTGTACATCTGCTTCCCTGCCATAGCCCCCTTCTGAACATCTTGAATGAAGCATTTTCACAATTGGCCCCTGTCTACTTGGCAAAGGCAGAAGAAACAGTTATTTGGAAGTGACAACACAATAACTGCAAACCCCTTCTATTAGCTGTGATTTAGAAGGGAAGGCAGAAGCAGGGCTGAACACACTGTAACACTGGTCAGAAAAGGGAACGTTTGTTTTCAGGAAGGGGCAGTTTAACATTCAGACAAGAACTGCTGAAATTTCACTGTCTTTTATTTGCATACGAAACTTGAAAACTGACAATTCTTACACTGAACTCAAAGCTGTTACTTGTTCAGCTCTTCACTCGCTTCCCTCCGTATTTATTCCTCTATTTTGAAGTATCGTACTCTCGCAGCATATCGAATTCCAGCTAGGGCTGCTTCCACTTCTGTGCTTCCTTCATTTTTGTCTCGGGTAGCTCAAATTTTTTTTCCTTTTATGTTGTATTTCGGCCTCTCCCACCATTTTGACCATGGTTGAGGTTTCATTCTGACCTGCAGCTAGAAGGAAAGATTTAAAAAAAAAAAAGAAAAAAGGTATTAAAAGGTCAGAAGGTCAGAATTCTGACTGTGAAGCAAAGCAGTGAGACAAGTGCTGCTTTAAGAGAAGAGAGCAGCCCGATCTGTCAGCAAGCTAAGGGACTACTGGACACCAGTGGGAGAAAAGGGATTTGGGGGCTGTGTGGCTGTTATGTTTGTTCATGTACCTAAATAACACTGATTTATTACACCGTCCTTAAGTTGATATGCTGTTAACTCTCTTCTACGCTTCTAACTCTGTTACTTACTAAGGAAAAAAGAATAGGACAGCAGCCGTTCCTCCTTTTCCCTGTAAGCTAAGTTGGATAGCATTCTTTGACCAGTCTGCCAAACCTCCTGAGATGCAGATCTTGCTAACTGCTCCTTCCACCCCCACATCAGTAGCATTAAGTTTCCATAGCGCTGGCTGTTCTGTCTGCACAGTGTAATACAGAGGCATCTGCAGGCCGTTACTCCTTGCACGTCTCCTAAGTTACCTACTGAGGAAGGCAGGTACTTTGGTTATGAATGTTCTTTCACTACAGCAGTAGCATTAAGGTACCAGATTTTACATGCTTGTATCACCTTGATAACTAACACAACCAAAAGCTGTTTAACAGCCTTCCAGGCCATTGTAGAATGGCCACTTGGAAGAGACTCACAAGGATCATAGGAGTTCAACCCCTGCCTCCACATAAAACCAACCCCTGCCTCCACATAAAACCAGCCACACTATGTCTGAGAGTGGTGTCCAAAGGCTCCTTGAACTCTGGCATATTTTGTGCATGGTCAACCTCCGGTGCAGAAGCTTTTCCACCCTGACCCTTCCCTGATGCAGTCCTCCATCTGGCTCTGAAATGGAGCCCTTCAGAAACCCCAGGTGACTGCTCACCATCCTGATATAATCCCAGTATCAGTCAGAAAGTTAACTAAATTATCGCCTACGTTCCCACTAAAAAATTAAACTCCTGCCTTGTTTACAGGAATTTCTTCATGGTCTAAATGAGACACAGATGAAAAAAAACACTTTTTTCATCACTTGATATTAAAAGATAATTTTTTTCCTACTGTTTCTTACAAACAGCTTAAGAGAGCCTACAGGAGACACCACATTCAAGTGGTTATCTTGTGTTGGCAAAGCTTAAGGGGACTCTTAAATCTCTTTTCTGCTCCGATGAATTATACCGTGCCATAGAAATCTCCTTATGCTCTGGAGTTCAAGAGTCTGGCAGCTAAGTTGAAGGCACGCTTCCTGACACAGTACTGGCCAGAGGGCCACTACCAACAGATTATTTGCATGGGGTCACTGTGTTTCAGACAGCATGGAGACTTGGCCTCAGAGCCAGAGAATGGCTTGAACACCTCCAGGGACAAGAGTTCCACCACCTGCCTGGGCATTTTGAGAGGACATTTTTCCCAGTATCCAACCTGAACCTCCCCTGGCACAACTGAAGGCCATCACCTCTTGTCCTCCTGCTGCTAAGAAGAGGAGGAGGAAGAGCCAACTCCCACGCAGCCACAATCTCCTTTCAGGTAGTGGTGCAGAGAAATGAGGTTTCCTTTGAATCTCCTCCAGACTGAACAATCCCTGCTCCTTGAGACACTCCCATAATATTGTGCCCCAGATCCTTCACCACTCTGTTGCCCTTCTCTGGACGTGATCCAGAGCCCCAGTGCCTTTCTTGCAGTGAGAGGCCCAAAACTGAGCACAGTACTGGACATGCAGTTCCACCAGTGCTGAGAACAGCCGGCAGATCGCTTCACCAGTCCTTCTGACTGCACTATTTCTGACACAGGCCAGGATGCTGCTGGCATTCTTGGCCACCTGGGCACACTGCTGGATACGTGCAGCCAACTGTTGACCAATACCCCCAGTGTGCAATGTCATAGGGTTTCATGTTTTTTTTTTTCCTTTTGTTTCAGTCCTAACCGTGGAAGCATAGAAGCGTTACCCAGACCAATTGAGCATTTCTCACATGCGCTTTCTACCAATGACACAGGGCAGTGGAAGTCAGCATCAGAAGCATCTGTAACAGCCCTGCAAAAGACTGGTGAGAGTTACCCTGGCAGCCTCTTTTGGCAACCTCAGGTCTCTGCAAGCTCTTAAGCTGTGTCGTAAGTCCTCCCGTGGTGCTGACTCAGCTCTCCCTGTTTTTGGTGTAGGAGAGCTGGTCTTGAACTCCTTCCTGTTTCCTGCCTATCATCTGCTCCCTGCTTTGCCCGTGGCCCAGAGAGCCTTTTACTACTCGCCCCCAGATTTGCACGTGTGGATAAGAGCATCTTGATTTCTGTGTTTGGCTGAGCGGGTAGAGCAGGGCAAGGGGGCTGATTTGGTCGTGCCGCTTTCCAAATACGGTGCTGTTGGATTTGCAGTGCTTCTGGCGTTGCAAATTGTGTCAGATGTCAATGAATTCCTTGGAATCTGTTGAGTTGACTTGTGTAGGTTTCATTCTGGAGCTGAACCCTTCCTGGCCGCTTCTGTGCATAGCCATGGCCTTTGCTTCTTTCTTGCCTTTTTTTCTTGGTTGTGTTTGGCACTGTGCAAGCCGTGAATTGCCAGGAAGCAGCTGAAAGTGCTCTGGAGTTGTGGGGGACAAACTCCCAAGAAACAATGTGCAGCTTCAAAACCCCAAAGTTTGGAAAGATGAGAGGTGCGCAGCGCTCTGCCTGGTGCAGGACACGATGTGCTCTGCAAGGCGCTTTCTACGAAGACCTCAGGTCTGTGCTGAAACTGCATCCAAAGCAGCCCAGTGCCCCGTGCTTGTTGTACCCGGAGGTATCGGTGCCAGGAGTTGCTGCTGTGTTTGCAGTGCCCTTGTGTCAGCAGGGTGACGTTCATGGCGTGCGATGCCCTCAGTCATTGAAGGCATCCTTGCAAATGTTCCTAGCGAGGGCCATGTTTCATTGACAGCATAGGTTGTTTTCTGGAAAGTGAAACAGTGTGCTTGTGTACGTCAAGACCACATGCATTTCCAAGTGACCACAGTGCACTTCACGTCTGCTGCCATTGCCCCTCGGCCGTCCTGTGGTTGAAGCCGGTGGGTGCTCAGCACCACAGCGTCCTTTGATTACTCCCCCCTTCCCGGTGGAATGGGGGAGAGAACTGTGGGGGAAGAAAAAGAAGGTGGAACTCATGTGTTGAGAGAAATCTCTTTCCAAAGGTAGAGGAAAGGACAGAAGTAATGAATATCTATCTATCTATCTATCTGACTGTCTATCAATCTACCTATCTATCTATCATTGAGTGTATCTAATGAGTGATGTAGAAGCAGTGGCTCAGCACCTCCCAAGCAATGGCCAAGCAGAAGAAGAGACTGAGATGAACTACCACCCCATCCAAAACCCCTTCCACTTGATGTCATATGGTATGGAATATCCCTTTGGCCCGTTGACGTCAGCTGTCCTCATTTGGTTTCCTCCCAACTCCTTCTTGAGAGCTTTGCTGAGAACGGCCTTGGCTCTGTCCAAGTCTGCTTCTCAGAAATTATAAACATCAGAGTGTTCTCACTGTTGTAGCATCATAAGAGAGACTGAAGAAAAATCGATCCCACCTGAGACTAAGACAGCCCCCCAGTGTCCGTGCAGTGAGACGTGTGGGGCTGCAGGTTCTACATTTCCCTGGCAGCATTGGCCAGGGGTGCTGTGGAGCTTTGCGTGCTCAGCTTGGGCATCGTGCTGCTGTGCCTGTCAACACAGCATGCTTCGTGCTCTCCGAGCAGCAGAACAGTGTTTCATCAACAAGGTGCCGAAATATTTACTGGAACCAGATGCATTTGTGTCTCTGAGGCTGGGTTTAACCTACCAGCGCTTCTCGAAGGAGCTGTTTTGATTCCCTTTGTCCGTGTGCGACATCTTATTGTCTTCTGTGCTTTGGTATTACTCTTGGTGGGCAGAAGGAGCTGGTGGATTCAGCAGCAGTAGATTCTGTTGGTTTCCTCTGTGCTGCTTCATCCCTGGAGCTCGCTGCTGCACGGAAGAGTACAGGCGTGTTTATCCCAGGGCTGCTGTAAAGGGGAGCCCGGTTGGCGTAGCAGTGAGCAGCAGCTAACGGGCTGTGCAGAGGAGGGCTTTGCAGAAGGAGCAGGAGTGCCTGCGTCCATCTGTATCCTCGGATACGTTCTGGCAGTGAGGCAGCAGCTGTGGCCACAGTGACTGAATGCAGACTTGGCAAGACCCCCAAGGCTTGGGGCTACCACGTGGCGTTTCATAGCCCTATCCTCCTTTATATGCCTGGCAAAGCACAGCCACCCTGCACCCCCAGCAAGCGTTTGTCTTAGTGTCATGTTTCATGCTGTCTTGTGAAGCTCAGGCACTGAGGAGGCAATGAGGACGTCATGGAAGCCAAAAGGCAAAAATGCGCTCGGGAAAGAAATTGGCAAAGCAGTCTGGTAGTAGTGCTGTGTTTCTCTTCCTTTATTTCCATCCAGGTGAAAGAGATGGCTGCTCTAAGCCGCCCGTGGATGCAAAGAAGGACCCTAGTGTGGATTTGCCATAGGCCCAGCAAGAGGCTCAACAGCACCAAGCTCCGGGTCCTGCACTTTGGTCCCGACAACCCCATGCCAGCTTCTCCAGGATTTGGCTGGGATGGAATTCCAACCACGCACTGATTTCTCGAACGCTGGGGTGCCCTTTTGGAATCCTGTGGTCTTGTGACGTGGTCTTGCCTCCCCACCTTGTCCGTCCATGGTGGAGCAGCCGGGTGGCCCTTAGTGATGTCATAAGCGGCTAGAATGAGGGGAGGAGCAGCGCGTGCTGCTTCCCTTCATTGGAGCGCTTGAGCTCGGCGTGAGTACGTGTCTTGTTGCACTTGTGCACTGATTGAGTCCGTTCGTCTTCATCCCGTCTTGCGCAGCGCCTTGTAGGTAAGCTGAGACGGTGCGGGATAGACGGGTGGGCAGCGAGGGCTTGAGAAGTGCTGGCTGGCAGAGCTCCTAGGATCATATTGCTTAGCCTGGACTGTCAGAAACAGTTTTCCCCCAGGCCATAACTTCCAAAGCCATCCATCAAGATGGCATTTGTCCCATGGTTTTTCCCTCGCCTTCCTTGCTAAATTGTGGAGGCTCACTGACCTGCTCTTTCTCCCTCCCCTGCCCACCCTCTGCCTGCTCCCTTGGTGCAGCTTTTGCTCGCGGAAGATCAGAGCAAAGTGACAAGGAACGGCTGCGGGTTCGAGGATCTTGTTCTCCCTTGTTCTGATCTCTTGCCAGGTACGTGCCATGTTTTGTATTGCCACATGGTTCAGCAGCCCGTGTTTAGTCACACCGTGTGTAGTAACACAGCCTCGTCCAGCTGAAATGCAGCTCTGGTCACGTGTGGGATTTTTCCACTTCCTCTCCAGCTCAACCCTCAGCAGGATGCTGCCTGTAGTGCTGGGAGCAGCTAGTGTGAAGGAAGGCAATCCCTTAGGCAAAGAGCCCTAGCCGCAGTTTGTGCAGAGCTGCACAACATGAGCCAGGGGCACAAGCGCGCATGCTTTGGCTGTGTGAGTGTGGCCGACAGCTGTAGGGAGCACAGCGGGCATGCAGGCAGAGGAAATGCGTGGGCAAGGCTGCGGCCGGCGCTGGTGGTGAGGCTGCTGCTGGGAGCCGGGGGCTGGGGAGCAGCTCCAGCCCCAGCAACGACACCTCTCCCTGGCCTGCTACTGCGCTCTCAGCGTGCTGCGGGCAAATGCATCTGCTGCTTTGTGCCAGAGTCCCCATCTGCTAGCAGAGGGACAGCGACTTGGTCCAGTGCTGCGTATTGCAACGGCTGTCCCGTTGGAATAGACTGCACACAGTTGTTGTTTCTAGAAGTAGTTCTGAAGAAGACTCTCAATCCAGTGCTGTGTGAGCACAGGAAATGTGTTTCTTTTCTGTTGCAGCTTGTCGCGCCTGCTGTGATGGGCATCGCGAGCAGCGAGATCAGCCGTGGGCCTGACCGGGCGTTGACGGAGGTACAGTGTGAAGCTCTGCTTGGTCTCTGTTCCCTGACTTGAGCCAGCAGAATGAGCCACCGGTGTGCTCTCCTGCTTTTCAAGAGAGAGAGCATCCTTCCGGCTCTCTCGGTGTCCCTGAAGAGCTGCCTTAAAAGCTTCATTTCCTTGCTAGTGGCATCGAGATGGCACCCTGAAATCCTCCTTGTTTGTCCTCAGCTCCTCACCGTGGCCTGTGCTCTCTGTTTCAGCCTGAGAACCAGGGGAAGCCCTTGCTGGTCCAGGAGGAGCCATCTCTTAATATTCCGGCTATTGCTGCTGGCCATGTTATTAAGAGATACGTTGCCCAGGCAGCGGATGAGCTCTCCTTGGAGGTAAGCAGATAAAGAAGGCGTTCCTTGTTGTCATGGCCAGAAGAGTATACCGTGTGAATGTATCAGGAATATTCTCAGACACCTTCAGAATGCCTTGTGAGGTGAAGCCCAGAAGATGCAGGTCCAGAGAGGACTTGCACTGGGTTGGATGCAGGGAGGAGTTCAGCCATGTCTAAAAGACGTTTTGATTTGGCATGCTTGCACTGTATTCTGTCTGGTGTGTAAGGCAGTGACTCTTGTACCTCCAAGCCCAGCTTTCCCACAGGAAATGCCTGAAGAGCTGCCCCGGTGCAATTGCTCTCAAGCTGTGCGCTCTTTGGCAGTGCAGAAGAAGGGTGCCATTTCAGCTGTGCTTTCCTCCCAGCTGTGCTGACGCTGGGATTGATGTTGCAATGTCTTGCAGGTGGGAGACCTGGTGTGCATTACTGCTATGCCAGCAAAGGAGCAGAGCCCCTGGTGGAGAGGCAAGCATGGCTTTCAGGTAGGCACAAGCTTCAGACTCCTGGGCGCAATTGCAGTCATGTCAGGAACATCAGCTTCGAGCTGCTCGGCCTGCACAGGGTGGCTTCTGGACGTCAACAGTTTCCCTGTGTCGCTGTCAGAGGCCTTTCCCTTTGGCTCTGGGCTTGGGTGGGAAACTGTCTCCTCATGTGACTTAGAAGCAAGAGCCTCTTGTGCTCAATAGGCAGTCAGGAGTTGACCATCTCTGTCCTTAGTACAGGCACGGAGGACAGAGCCATCTTCTCCGGAACCAAGTATTGCTTCTGTAGGTCTTCTGGCTGCAAATGCTGGACGAGGATTACTTTTGTGCAGGCTATTCTTTGCTGGTGCAACAGTCGAGGCCTGAGAAACGCTGCATCCAGTATTCCATCACTCTTTCTTTTCTTCTTACAGGTTGGGTTCTTCCCTGGTGAGTGCGTGGAGCTCATTAACGGAAAACTTCCTGAGGCCCTCATCAATTCAGCACCACAGCCAGGTACGGATGTTACATGTGATGGCGCGGGGAAGTCAAATGGAGTCTTTTTCTGGGTGTGTTCTGTGTTGAATACCTCCTTTATCCATCCCACGTTCTCCTCTGTGTTGATGATCCTTCCTGCATCCCACGGGGCGTAGGGCTGCTGTTTTGTAGGCAGTGAGAATGAGGGCTTGGGCAAATGCTCGAATCCTTGTAGAATGCAGTGTTGGCAATGTTCTTGCCGCTTTGACGTGCTCTGTCGAATGTGTGATGCTCGGCCTGGTCCCACTGAGCCCAACCTGAAATGAACTGGTTTCTTCCTTTTGTTGTGCAGTGCCAAAGAAGCGTGGCAAGCTCCTCAGCTTCCTTCGTTCCTTCGTGAAGGGCCACCCAGAGGAACCGAAGCAGCGGGAGATGGAGCTGGAGAAGGAGAAGGAAGGGGTGTTTGGCTGTGACCTGGGAGAGCATCTTCTCCACTCTGGCCGTGATGGTAAGGAACAGCCCGTTCCTGAGAGCTTCCTCTGTTGGGCATGTAAAGATGAAAGAAAGGGAGATCGTGTCTAGCAAGGGGCAGGTTGATAGCGGTGGAGAAGCGTGAGGTGGGAGTTGATGGCTGAAAGGGAAGCTGAGGCTAATGCTCAGAGGAGAGCAGCACACTTGTATTTGCTTAAAGCCAAAGGTGTAAGCCAATCCCACGCTAGCCTGAAAACAAAGGAAGCCTTTTGTCCCAAGAGAGTGTAGTGCGTCAGTTTCCTAGCTCTTCTGGACATGAGGTTTCATGCTTCCATTCCGGTGGGAGCTGTGATGGGACTTGTGGCAGTGTCTCTGGCTTCCCCAGAATTACTTTCTGCAGGCTGCTTGGCAGGTTGTGGCATTTCTTGAAAGCCAAGAACACGTCCATGTCCAGTTTTCTCCCCGGCTCCTGCCTGCCGGCGACGTCTGCGACAGCCTTCTTTCTCCTGTGAGGAGGAGGCAGTGCAGTAGCCCGGCTGGGCTTAGTGGATGGCACGTGACAAGGGCAGCGGCTGAAGCAGGACTTGAATCAGGAGCTCAGCTAAGCGCTGGCCCTTGTTCTGTAGTCCCCCAGGTCGTGCAGAGCTGCGCTGAGTTCATTGAGCAGCACGGCGTGGTGCAGGGGATCTACCGCCTGTCCGGCGTGGCGTCCAAGATCCAGAAGCTGCGGTAAGAGTGCTTCTGGACTGTATGTTGTCTTGCTTTGGAGTTGTTTTCCTCTTTCTCCAAGCCCTCTGTTTTTGTGTCCTTCTCTCCAGCCATGACTTTGAGTCGGAGCAGATTCCGGAGCTCACCGTCCGGGACATTCACAGCGTGAGCTCCCTGTGCAAGATGTACTTCAGGGAGCTGCCGAGCCCTCTGCTGAGCGAGCAGCTGCATGGCAAGTTCTCGGTAAGCACAAGGCAATGGCCTT
The DNA here is from genome assembly GCF_016699485.2 of Gallus gallus. Lineage (NCBI taxonomy): Eukaryota > Metazoa > Chordata > Aves > Galliformes > Phasianidae > Gallus > Gallus gallus. Next base: position 82,969,906 of record NC_052572.1, on the reverse strand, counting down.
CATGTCCCTCTTCGTGGCCTGTCCCATCCACACACACGCCTGCGCACCTTTTTTTGGTCTTTTTTCTGTTGAAGTTGGGGTTTTGATGGACATCCAGTGGGTGTCTCTGTACAACAAGCAGCTCATACTTCCTGCACACCGGGTGCACCGTAACACCTGGTGTTAGCATCCTGCCATTGGAAATGTGGGAGATGGGAGCAGCAGTGCCCTCTGCAGCTCAGAGGCCCTTTTTCTGTTAGCCCCATACGCTTGACTCACATGATGTGTGTCTCATTCCCTTTCTGCTTTCTTCCAGGACGCTGTTTGTGCCGGTACCGATGAGGAGCGGTTGCTCCGAGTGCAGGAGGTCATCCAGCAGCTGCCTGCACCTCACTACAGGTCAGAAAACTGCTGCCCTCAGTCTGGGGAGCTCAGCCCTGCTGCACTTCAGAGGGCGATGATGTGATGGCAGGCTTTGTCTCACGCTGGCAACGTGATGCCTGTGTGTGTGGAAGTGGTGGATGGCTGCGTGGGGTGAATGGATTGGGTCAGCTCCTGAGCACGGGGGCACGGCTGGTGCAGCTGATGGCTGCGGCTGTACTGTGCTGGGGCTTGGTGCTGCAGCGTGGCACTTGGGAAAGCTTGATCTACTTGCTAGTAGGAAGAACAAGCAGTGGCGTGAAGTCAGAATTGTTTGGTGAATGTGAGCACGGCGTGCTCAGTGGTGCTGAAGGTTTGGCTCTTGCTTTCCAGGACGCTGGAGTACCTCATGAGACACTTGGCTTGTCTGGCTGGGAGCTGCTCCGTCACAAACATGCCCGCTAAGAACTTAGCGATTGTGTGGGCTCCCAACCTCTTCAGGTAAACTTCTTTTTCCGTCTCAGCACAAGGCTTAGGTCTGTTCTCCCCACGGGCACACTTTGGAGAGGAGGACAATTTCTGCTCTCTTGGTTTTGTCAGATGGGGCTGGTGTGTCCTTGATCACCCGGGAGAATGTCTTCAGTGGCATCAGTGCTTGCCCACTGCACTGGAAGTCTCCAGAGCCCAACTGGACAGCCTTTGGCTGCCCAAATGCCCAAACGTGGGGAAACGATCTCGGGTCAATGACTTCTCCAATCTGCCTTTTCTACAGATCCCAGCAGAATGAGGCTGCCTGCGCCAGCGGAAGAGCTGCCTGCGAGGAACTGCAGAGGCAGTCGGACGTGGTGGAGTTCCTCATCAACCACACCGACGTCCTCTTCTGCTCCAGCTCCACATCAGGCATCGGAGATGGAGCAGGTGAGCGTCTTCCTGCATGAGCTTTGTCTTGATGAGACACCTTGATCAAATGCAGGCCTTCTCCAGGATTGTTGAGATACGCTTTTGCTATCAGGGGGCCAGCAGACTTGTGGGCTTAGATGAGAATATGGCATCCTCTGGCTGGATGCGGAGAATGTCCAAGCCCAAAGTTGAGCATGAGAAAACCGTCCCTGTCATGGTGATGTTTTGCGTGCAGGTGAAGCTTGATGACAGAGTTCTGACCTCCTCTTCTTTCACTTGGTCAGAAATGCAAGGCTGAGAGATGTGCGGCACCTCCCCCAGAACTGTGATGGCTGTGCCGCTGCTTTCTGATCCTCCGTCTTAGCTGTGGTCTTCCCTTCCAGGGTGCAGTTCACCATCAGGGCCCGAGTCTGTGTGGGTGTCTTCTCCTGCCACCAAGCTGCTCACCCTGGAGGAGGCACAGGCACAGAGGGGAGGCCACAGCAGCTCTCCTGCTGTGACAGAGAGCAGGGACATGCAAGTGGAAGAAGGCCCCGCAGCTGCGTGGGGGAATTTCCACACAGTCATCCACTTTCCACCTGAAAGGTAAAGAGGACTTTCTTTTCCAGCAGCTTCCTATCAGACTTGGTTGTTTGGGCTTTTGTGGGTTTTTCTCCACTGTTGCAAGTGGAGTGCAATGGTGCGTGTGGTGGTGTACTGAATGTCCCCTCCCTTTGGACTCTGAGGTTCAACTAACAGGCATGCTCTGCATCTGGGTTGGCATGGTTGAGGGGAATGTAGCCAGCAAGACTCCAGGGCTGAGCTCTAGGAATGGAACCTCAACTGTGTGAATCAGAGCGAGCTTCAAAGTTGTGTTTCAGCAAGAACCAGGCAGTGCTAGTAGCAAGCAAGTGTTGGCAAGAGCTCAGGGCAGCTCTTCCCTCACCCTGCACCATGCACGACTCACACCGCTCCCTCTTTTCTCCCTCCAGACCAAGTCCACCCAGCAGGGTGAAGGAATCCCCAGCATGCAGTTGGTGTTCCTGTTTCAAGCCCAGAAAACCATCCTCTGTGGGCAAACGCCAACTGCAGCGCGATGCCAGGGAGCCCTCGGAAACAGAGGTGGTGGTCCTGGCAGGTAAGGGTGCACATCCAGCTGTCAAAACCCTGCTTGTCAGCACCGTGGAATTCATGCTTGGAGTCCACACAAAAGAGAAAGACAAACAACAAAAGCGCAACAGTTCCTTTCGAGACAGTGCTCCTACTGTTGCTATTGTCCTCTTGGCTTTGTCCTGCTGCCACTGCATAACAAATCTCAAGAACCACTCTCATCATTCAGCTTGTGCAAGTTTGCCACTAACTGTTTGCCTGTGTATCTACTCCTTCCTAGGTGAACCGAGCCCTCGTCCACGCAGAAGAGCCAGAGCGTATAGCGATGGTTCACTGTGTGCGTCCATCAATAGAGAGCTGCTTAGGGAAGCACGAATCGCTGCAGGCTCGGATGAGAGCCTTCCGTATAACACCAGTGAGGGAATGAAGGTGATCATCCAAGTGGAAGCCCTCATCTCTCCCGGCTGTGCAGAAGACGCTGACCTGAGCCTGCCAGAAACAACGCTTACCGAGCTGGACTGTGATGGGGCACCATTGCAGTGCAGCCCAGCCCAAGCACAGCCCGAGTGCCCCGACAGCAGCAGCTCCATGCAGGAGCAAGTCAGCGTCAGTCAGGAGGAGCCGAAGCCTGGTGGAGGGGGACGTAGAATCAGAGCTCCAGTCCCAGGCACCGGGCAGCAGCACGAGCTCTGAGCTCCTCTCTCCTTCACCAGAGAGGATGAGTCCCCTGTGTACACCGGACCTCTCACCAAAAGGCCCTCCTGGCTGTTAAGGAATAAAAGCACGCTGGTGCTGGATCAACGCCTTGACTGCCTTCTGAGTCTTCATTCCCAGGGATTGGGATGGATGCAAGCAAGAGCAAGGCAGCTCATGTTGCAAGGCTATGGCTGTGGGCTGTGCGTGCAGCAGAGCTGCGGGTTTGTTCCCATTTTGTCTGGCTGTGGGATGCCTGCAGCGAGAGCTGTGCTCCCGTAGTGTATGGTAGCAAAGAATCTCCAGCATCCGGAATGCTGATGATGATCATGCCCAGCTTCCGTGCTATGGCTGTGGCTTTGTGATGCTTTTGAGTGAGGGATGCCTCGGCTGCTCCCTGCCAGCTCTCTCCTCTCTCCCGCCGTGTCCATTCCTGGCTCCCAGCTACGAGCTGGCCCTGCAGAGCATCTGCAGCCCTGTCAGCATCAGCATCCAGCAGCGGCAGGAGGAGCTCCCCGCGAGCAGCATCTGCCCGTCCCTCCCCCGGGCTCTCATTGGTCAGCGGCAGCTCTGTCCCTCCCCCGGCGTCTCATTGGTCAGTGGCAGCTCTGTCCCTCCTCCGGCGTCTCATTGGTCAGCAACAGCTCTGTCCCTCCCCCGGCGTCTCATTGGTCAGCGGCAGCTCCGTCCCTCCCCCGGCGTCTCATTGGTCAGCGGCAGCTCTGTCCCTCCCCCGGCGTCTCATTGCTCAGCGGCAGCTCCGCCGGCTCCCATTGGCTGAGCCGCCGTGCGCGGGAGCGGCCGTTGGGAGCCGGCAGTGTCAGGCGCGGCTCTCGTCAGCGAAGCGCCGCTCCGGCAGCCCGGGCCGCCCCGCAGGAGAGCGCGGCGTCAGCCGGAGCTGTCCGGGCAGCAGCGAGCCGGAAGCCGCGGCACAACGGGAGCGAGTGCTGAGGACAGCTCTGCCGGAGGTGTGCGGAGAACGGGAGCGGGAGAGGGAGAGGGGCCCTGCGCGGCCCCCCAAGCACACTGCCCTCCCCTCCCCCGTGGAAGTACCTTGGGGTTGGGCTGTGGGCTGTGGGATTGGGATGAGGGCTGTGGGATGGGCCGTGGGTTTGGGACAGCCTCGGGTCCCCCAGCGCCAGAGTGCTGCTGCCAGCATCCGGGCTGTGGGGCCCCGCCAGCCCCCCCCAACCCCTCCAGCGCTGCTCTTGGTGCCCGCAGATCGTTTGCATCCCCCCGGAACCGGGGCTAAGGTGGGCCTGTGGCTACAGGGAGCTGCGGGGAGGCTATAGGGGGATATAGGGATACTGTCGGGGGCTGTGCAGGGACTGTAAGGGCGTATGGGTCTATAAGGAGCTGAGGTGCACTCAAGGGGGTTCTGGGGCTGTGGTGAGCCATCGGAGGATTTGGGGCTATAGGTGGCTGTGGGGAGGTTATGGGCGGGGGTGTATATAGTCAGGCTGCTCAGGGAGGTTGTTGATTGTCCTTCTCTGGAGATACTCCAAACCCAGCTGGATGCCTACAGTAGAGCCTGCTGCATGGAGCCTGTTTTGCGGGGGGAGGGGTTGGACTCAATGATCTCCAGAGGTCCCTTCCAGCCCCTACAGTTTTGTTATTCTGTGATTGCAATCGTTGCTTCTTGCAGCAGTAGAGTGTTTAAGAAGAGAGAAAAAGATGGCGGCGGTGAACTGGCTTTCTGTGGATGGTAAAGCTGTGCTGAGAACTGGGCTGACTATTGCAGCTGAAAATGCGTGCCGTGTGTGCAGACGCAGAGGAATAACTTTTCCGTGTAGGTTGAGCTTGTCTAAGGTAGGTGTCCTTGCTAGGTGAGCTTCTGCTTTAAAGTATCAAGTTGTAATTTTAAAAGTAAGGTTGCCAGTTCTTTTTTTCCCCAAGTGATTTTTTAGCCGGGAGAGATTGGAGGTGCTGTTTGGTAATGGAAGACGGAGAGAGGAAAAGCAAGTAAAAGGCATGCTGTGCATAGCCACCACATGCCATGGGCACCGTTGTCGTCCTGCACAAAGGAGGAGCAGCTCGGCAAGCTTGGCCTCGTCCGTGGGAGGGAGCATACAGACATCTGGACCAACCGGCAACGAGTTAGTTGTGCAGGTTGGTTGTTTTCTGCTGTTTGTCCCACGTCCTGTTGCTCAGTGGTAGATCTGTCCACGTTCAGTGCTGGTAGGAATGTCCCCGAGCATTTTTGTTTCAGCTGTCGCAACGCTTTGTTCCCTTGCTGCTTGGCTGGGGCGTTTGAGGAATGATGCATGTGCTGCTGTCCAGCCAGGCTTTGGGGCTGAGTCTGCAGAGCAGGGCATGTGTGTGGCAGGACTGACCTTGTGGGGGTGCAGACCAGGTGGAATCCAGAGCGCTTTGCTCTTGTTCTCAGTGCTTGTTTTTGCTCAGGAGGGCAGGTTGTGAACCTCATGAAGCAATGCCTGCAGACGGAGTTTGCGGAGCAAGAGGTCCTGCAGGCCTTGTGTGACAGCGATGGAGCTGTAGCGAGGCTGCGTCAGTGTAAAAGAGCAGTAATCCCCGGAGCTGTGAAGGTGAGCTGTGGGCTCCAGTAGTGCAGGAGGGGACGTACGTGCTCAGGGTTTGGCTGCTTCTGCGTGTGTTAAGTGAGTGTGATAGCACTGCTTGGTCCATTTGTATGTGTATGGAACAAGTGTGACATCCTTTGTGCTGGAGTCGTGTGGAAGGAGTCCTATGTGTTTGCGACCTGACTTGAAGCCTGTGGGCATCACGGAGGAGTAGGGGAAGGGGATGAGGCGAGTCAAGCTGGTGTAAGAGCATGAGGCGTAGGAACAGGAATCTCTTTGGCCGATCTGAAGTGCTGCCCTTCTCTTTTTGGTTTAGGAATCTCTGTGTGCTTTTTAATGAAGAACAATCTCATTGTTCATCTTGTGAGCACATTCATTCCGGCCTGTTAGTTGGTGTTGTTCTCTCCATGTAGCTGCAAGTGAAATGGATACTTCTGGTGTGATGTGCGGCACCCTCCCACCTTCTCAGATCAACCAAGTTGGCAAGGCCTGGCTCTTGGTTGGTGAGCTGTGCCCAAGGTGAGAGAGGTGTCTGTTCTGGGCTTGATGTGTGGCAATCAGACCGTATAGGCGGTATAGGATATAGAGCAGGCATGTGTTTCTTGGTGACGCACGTACTCCCTGGTGCAAGGGGGATCGCTCCACCTAACATTCACACTAAGTTGCCCTGTAGACATCTAATCACCTCCCTGCCCCGTGTTTTCGAGCTGCTCTCCAGCCCTTATCTCGATGGCCTTCATCCTCCCTGTTATTCCTGACCTAGTGTCTGTGAAAGTGCTTGCAATCCCTTGTTTTCTAACACTCTCTATCTAAACTCCCTTTGTTTGCCTCTTATTTCTACTTTGTGCAGCTACTCTCCCTTTTCTTGCTGTGAGGCCCTTCTCTCTCTAACTGCAGGCTCCTGTTCTCACTCTTCAGTTCCCCCCTTTTCTATAGTCTAGCAGGGCTTCTACCTGCTAGATCATTTTTATTCTGTTCTACGTGTCCCAAAATAGGCCCCACTTCCCACCTTTGGCCTCAACGCATGTCTCTTCCATATCTCCTTTTTCTTTCTAGTACTCCGGCACAGGCAGGCAGAGCATCTCATCATGACACAGGTAAAACCTCCCAACAGCACCAAGAGGATGCAAACTAGGAAGAGCTGCTTTAACCATCCTAGACTCAGTAGCCAGCTAGTATGCAAGTTCCTTAAATCTCCTTCCCAGCTGGGGTCATCCTGACTTGTCCTATGCAGGACTTTGGTCTGTTCCCAAACTTTCCATCAATCTCTCTCGATTCTTAAATCCTTCTTGCTGTAAGCACAGCGACTCTGACTTATTACTGTGCATACCCCTCCTTCCTTGGCTGTTAATCGGTCTAGTGCCATCCTATTCTGGAGCACTGCTTTGGATAAAGGGGATACTTCTTCTTGGATTGCTCGTAATGCATCCGTTGTGCCATTCTCTATGATTTCCAGAGTTGCAGAGATATTGACTCTAGCTTTTTCTAGCTGGGCAACTCCTAGAGCCGGGATAAGGGCTCTCGGAAAGCAGTGGTATCCCTTGTTCTATATAGCTAGGGGGTTGTATGTACGCTTCGTTTGAATCCCAGGGGTCCTCAGGAGTGGTCTGGGCTATTAAGTATCCTGTAGTGCAAGTCCATGTCCAATTTAAAGGTACTGCATTCCGTGCCTGAGCGTCCCCACGTAATCACTATGTGGTATCCATGAGGTAACTGACATGGCCTGGCCATCTTTTCCTGAAGAGTGAACGATGCTCCCATCCCTACAATTCCGAGTATGTTCTTCTCTGAAGCCAGTGTGACTCGTTATCGATTCTAGGATCACACCCCACACTTTGGTTCCACCCCCAACTACACCCTATGCCTGTCAAGTTCTGTCAGCCAACCCCCACCCCACCTTTACCGTCAGTTTTTCTGTCTGCAGAAATAGACCTAGTAGAGTTAGTAACTAGTCAGTGCAATGTAGGTCCCTTTTGTGGCTTGTCTTCTATCCCAAACTTACACTTTCCGTGCTCTAGCCAACCTGGAAGGGTCCAATGTAGTGCCACTATCCCATAAACGGGCACCTTTCCCTCCCCTCTAAGGAGGGCACTGCATATCCAAGAAGATTTGTTGAGAGCCTGGCCCATTTTCTCAGTTCTTCAGAAGTAGCTCTTCTCTTGCCAAGCTGTGACTACTACCCCAGTCGCAATGACCATTCTCAAACTCTTATCCATGCTTTCGGATCCTGATTTTCAGCGGTCCTCTCTCTTGTGCTGTCCAGTGTGGTCCTGGTGCTTTCTTCAGGCAGGTATGATGTATCCACGGTGTAAGCCCCTCTACCTTGGCTGTGGTCTGTAAGGTGTGTGTGCAATTGCCAATCAATTCCCAGTCACGTGCTTCTTTGTTGGACCACCTTGGCAAGAATGTGGGCCACGATCTGCTGAGAATTGCTACAGGAACCCTGAACCTTGGAATTAACAGCATGTAACAGCATTTTCGTTGCTTCCCGAAGCCTTAGGAGTCCTCCAGGGAAATACCTCTGGCCATCCCCAAAAGGTATCAGTTAGTGCCAACATCCAGCGATCCCGCCCTTTTCTTGGGGGTTTCAGGAAGTCACTTTGTCACTGTTGCCCTGGAAGGTTCCCTTTCCCAATAGGCCCACTTGTAGCCCTTTGCTGGTACTAGGATCGTGCTTTGTAACCTCTGTTTACGGTCTGGAATTAAAGCCCTCTTCAACGACCTGCTCTGCCCCCTGATCCACCATCTTCTCTCCAGTTTCTGGTACGGTGTTCCCTTTCTGATGTCCTTGACAATGGATGGTAGCCACGCTTACCTTAGTGAAGATTTCTGTAACTTCTGGGGGTACACCACTGTTTGTCCCAGTTTGTATGTAAGCCAGACTTACCATTTTCAGTCAGTTCATCTTGTTTGACCCTTAGCTCCAGTATTATTGAATTGACTCTCTGCATCCATTTGTTCTGATCAGTCTTGCCAGAGGAACGGTTTTGGAGAACCTGGCATCTACAGGCATGTATGTATTCCTCCTTATTTTCTCAGCCTCTCTTGAAGTGATCCCAAAAGGGAAGCCTTTTCTTGTTGGGCAGTAGCTCCGACTTGTGTTGCAAAATCATCTACGGGAGGTAACAGGCACCCATGCCCACCGGAAACGAAACCTCTTTCTCCTGCTCTCCTAGCTGCGATTTCACCGGTGGATTTGCTAGGAATAACTTCCCAGGTTGCCATTCTTCAGCTTTTGCAATCAGAGATGGTTGGATTTCTGCACCGCTGTCTCATTTCCCTGCAGTTGGCACAGTGCTTTTGGTCCAGCAGGGCTGGAAGCCTCCCCCTCCACGGGCTCTTCCAGGCCCCCCCCCTACCTCTTTCTGAGGGGACCTCTGTGTCCTAGGGCTCTACTCTAGCACCGCAACAGGAACAGCTGTTGCTCTTCCCAATGGCCTTACTATCTCTGTTCCTCAATCCGTTTTTTTCCTTTCTCTTGCTCAGCTCTCTTTGGATCTACCACCCCATTCCACCTTGCTCATCTTGGCCTTCCTCAGCCTGCATCCTTCTGCAGCTTTTCCCTTCCCAAAGTCTCATCACTACATAAACAACTAGCATGACATTTCAGTTTCACCTCCTCCTCTCCAGAGATTTCCAGTGTTAACAGTGGAATTTTGGGTTTCCGACATCTCTGCACATGAAGGCTATTCTCACTGCCAGTGCCCCATCCTCTCCACCTCCCCCACTTTGCAAGTAACGGTGTTTACAACAGCACTCTCTGTGTGGGTCCAGGGCGGGAGGGGGTGTGGGGGGTTGCTCTCCTGCCATTGCAGATACACTCACTCTCTCTTTAACCCTTTTTCCCAACGGGGTTTCTTTGGGAATTTCTTCCCCTGGGAGCCTCCCACGATGTTGACCAAATTCTTCCTGATTCCTCATTTCCTCAGAGTTTCCACAGGCAACCCTGGACACCGCCTACTGATCTTGTTCAGATGTGAACACTTGGATCTCACAGATCTCACAGAAGCCTGTCCACCTTCCTTGACACGCTTCCCCGCAATCAGAAGACATTACTACACAAACAGGCTGACACTCATTCCCTGCAAGGAACGCATCTCACTCACACCACACTCACTCTGATCTTTAGAACAAAAGCCATGGTTTCGACGTAGGCCACAATGCTGACGACGTCTTTTAGCTGGCATCTTCATAAGGCTAGTACATGAGTCAGTAAGCTTTCAGGTTTCTCTGAAAGTCAGCTGGACCTGAAATGATTAGATCCATGGTACGGAACACTCAGCAGATGGTGATAACAATCACACAACCTAGAACTCCCACTCCTATCTCGCTGTTACCAAGAAAAGGAGGGAGAGCTGTTGCTCTTCCCTTGCGTCTGACTTGCAGGTCCCCTTCCCCAGGCATCCTGTGAGGCCCTTCTCAGAGTCTCTAACTGCAGGGTCCCGTTCTCACTCTTCAGGCTTTGAGACATGCCTTCCAGTTGCACGTTGCGTTCTTTGTGTTGTAGACCTCTTGAGCTCCAGCCCTAAGGGAGGATCCGAGCAGTAGCGCAGAAGGAACGATTTAGAAGTGAAGTGCACTGCAAAGGGCCGGAGGCAGCAGGAGCAGGGAAGTGATCATCGCCACTGTACTGCACTCAGCACTGGTGAGTCCTCTCCTTGAGTAGTGTGTTCAGTTCTGGGCCCCTGACTAGAAGGGGGACCCTGAAAGCCTGCAGTGTGTCCAGAGAAGCGCAATGAAGCTGTGAGGGGTGTAGAGCACAAATGTGATGGTTAGTGGCTGGGGGAAGTGGGATTCCTTAGTGTGAAGAAGGGGAGGCTGAGGGAAGACTTTCTCCCTCTGTCCAATTACGTGACGGACGAGAGGTTGTGTTGAGGTGGGGGTGGTCCTCTTCTCCCGTGGAACTAGTGCTAGGACTAGAGGGAATGGCCTCAAGTTACCTGAGGGGAGATTGAGGTTGGATGTGAAGAAGAACTTCTCCCAGTGAGTGGTCAGCCGCTGGAGCGGGCTGCCCAGGGAGGTGATAGAGTTCCTGTCCCTGCAGGTGTTCAAGGGACACTGGATGTTGTAGTGAGGGACGTGGCTTAGTGGGAAGGAAATGGTGGTGGTAGGTGGGTGTTTGGACTGGATGATCATGGAGGTCTTTTCCAACGTTGCTGATGCTATGATTAGTAGGAAAGGGCATCTGGTGGGTGAGTGCTTTGCTGGGTGAGCGTCCCCCTGCTGGAAAGCAGGCAGCTGTGGTCTTTGCAGACAGCCACATCCACGGGGATTGGAGGCTTCTGAACCGGAACCTTGTCTTTCCCGTCTCGTGCCCGCTAAGTCACGTTGTTTGAAAGCAGCACCTTGGTGGCAACCTTGATTTCTGCAGCCTTCTCCGAGCTTTGTGCCACGAGAGCTGTGCCGCTTCTCCCTGTGATGTGAGAGCGTCTGGAAGGCCCTGACGTGCGGAAATCAGACCCTATAGCCAGTAAGGATATAGAGCAGGTATGTGTTTATTGGTGACGCGCGTACACCCTGGTGCAAGGGGGATCGTTCCACCTAGCTTGCACACCGTCTGAAGAAATCGTGTTATAGATATAGGTCAAACTAATAGCTAATCAGTAATTGACAGCAATTTGGATACATATTCACTACATTCCCGAGAGCCCATTAGCATACAGTCCCTCCCCCCCTTGCGCGTGCGTAGTAGGTTGTGATGATGAAGGCTTGTAGTCTTCCTCACGAAGGCTCATAGTCTTCCTCGCTGCAAACTTGTGACCCTGAAGGGGGGGCATCCCCCGAACTGGTTTCAGCTTGCACTTCAGACATCTAATCACCTCCCTGCCAAATGTTTTCGAGCTGTTCTCCAGTCCTTATCTTTATGGCCTTCATTCTCCTCGTTATTCTGGACCTAGCACCCTGTGAAAGTGCTTGGAATCCCTTGTTTTCTAATACTCTCTACATAAACTATCTCGATTTGCCCCTTATGTCTACCTTGTGAAGCTGCTTTCTCTTTTCTTGCTATGAAGCCCCTCTTCCTATACTGCAGGGACCTGATTTTGCCCTTCAATTCCCCCCTTTATTATAATCTAGCAGGACTTCTACCTGCTAAATTCTCTAATCTGTTCTATGTGTCCCAAAATAGGTCCCACTTTCCACCTTTTGCCTTAGCTCATGTTTCTTCCATATCTCGTATTCTTTTCTCGTATTTCGGCACAGGCAGGCAGAGCACTTTATCATCACACAGGTAAAACCTACAATCAGTACCAAGATGACACAAACTAGGAAGAGCTGCTTTAACCATCCTAGATTTGGTAGCCAGCTAGTAAGCAGGTTCCATAAATCTTCCTTCCAGTTGGTGTCATCCTGACTTGTCCTATGCAGGACTTTCGTCTGCTCCCAAATTTTCCTTAAATCTGTTTCAGTTCTTAAATCCTTACTGATGTAAGCACAGCAACTCTGATTTATTACTGTACATACTCCTCCTTCCTTGGCTGTTAATCGGTCTAATGCCATCCTATTTTGGAGTACTACCTTGGATAAAGAGGATACCTATTCTTGGATTGCCCGTAATACATCTGTTGTGGCATTCTCCATGATTTCCAGAGTTGCAGAGATATTTACTATACCTTTTTCTAGCTGGGTAACTCCTAGAGCTGGGATAAGAGCTCTCAGAAAGCTGTGGTATCCCTTGTTCTATATAGCTAGGGGGTTGTATGTATGCTTAGTTCTAATTCAAGGGATCCTCAGGAGTCCCCAAGGGATTTTCTCATGCACCATGGTCTGGGGTATTAAGTATCCTGTAGTACAAGTCCCTGTCCAATTTAAAGGTAATGCCTTTCGTGCCTGGCCGTCTCCACATAGCCACCAGTATCCATGAGGTAACTGACATGGCCTGGCCATCTTTTCCTGGTGAGTGAATGATGCTCCCATCTCTACAATTCCGAGTATGTTCTTATCTGAGACCCAGTGAGAATCCTTATCGATTCTAGGATCACACCCCCCACCTTGGCTCCACCTTCCAGCTTCACTGATCCCTGATATTACCCCAGAATTTCCATATTCCCAACTACACTCTATGCCTGTCAAGTTCCGTCATCCAACCTCCACCCCACCTTTACCATCAGTTTTTCTGCCTACAAAGATAGATCTAGTAAAGTTAATAACTAGTAAATCAAACTTAGGTCCCTTTTGTGACTTGTCTTCTATCCCAAACTTACACTTTCTGTGCTCTAGCCAATCTGGAATGGTCCAATGTAGTGCCACTATCCCATAAACAGGCACTTTTCCCTCCCCTCTAGGGAAGGCAGTGCATATCCAACAAGATTTGTTGAGAGCCTGGCCAATTTTATCAGTTATTTTTAAGTAGCTATTCTCTTGCCAAGCTGTGACTACTGCTCCAATCATACTGACTATTATCAAAATCTTATACATGCTTATGGATCCTGATTTTCAGTGGTCCGCTCTCTTCTGCTGTCCGCTGTGGTCCTGGTGCTTTCTTCAGGCGGGTATGACGTATCCACAGTGTAAGTCCCTCTACCTTGGCAGTGGTGTGGGTGGTCAGGAGAATTCTGTAGGGTCCTTCCCACTTTGGTTCCAGAGGTGAATCTGAGAGAGAGGTTTAACATAAACATATTCGCCTGGCAATACATCATGCACTGGACCATCTAGGCCTTGTGCCCTGGCACCAAATGCTGCTTGTTCAATTTTCTTTAATTGCTTTGCCAAGCTGACCATATATTCACTCAACACCTTATCCCCCACCTGTCTAGAGATTTCCTTTTGTACAGTATAGGGTCACCCATAAAGAATCTCATGTGGGCTTAATCCTTCCTTGCTTTGGGGTTTAGTCCAAATTCTCAGAAGTGCCAAAGGCAGTGCCTGCAGCCAGGGAATCCCAGCCTCTTGGCCAAGTTTTCCTATCTGTAATTTGATCAGGTGATTCGTTTTTTCCACCTGTCCGCATGACTGCTGTCTATAAGGTGTGCAATTGCCAATCAATTCCCAATAATGTGCTTATTTTTTTTTTGGACGACCTTGGCAAAAATGTGGGCCTCGATCTGCTGAGATTGCTACAGGAACCCCGAACCTTGGAATTAACAGCATATAACAGCATTTTCGTTGCTTCCCCAGCCTTAGGAGTCCTCCAGGGAAATACCTCTGGCCATCCCCAAAGCTATCAGTTAGTGCCAACATCCAGCGATCCCCCCCTTTTCTTGGGGGTTTCAGGAAGTCACTTGTCACTGTTGCCCTGGAAGGTTATCTTTCCCAATAGGCCCACTTGAACCCATTTCCTGGTACTAGGATCTGTACTTTGTAATGTCCGTTTGCCCAATACATTTTCTTATCCTCCCTTAGAACCAATTTCTATAAAATACCAAAGGGCAAAACAACATGTCCATCTGTCAGCCTGCTCTCTTCCTTCTAAATCATTAATTAGATTGCTATCCACTTTAAAACATTTTACAGGTTTTGACTCAGGTTCAGCAATTTTCAGTTGACGGTCTGGAATTAAAGCCCTCTTCAACGACCTGTTCTGCCCCCTGATCCACCATCTTCTCTCCACTTTCTGGTACGGTGTTCCCTTTCTGATGTCCTTGACAATGGATGATAGCCACGCTCTTTGTTGATTTACATCAGGCTGTTTTTCCTTGTGCGTGAGCAATCCTTGCTCTCTTCAGCTGGTCCTGTGAGCATGCAGCATCCCAACTGCGTAATTATATGGACAGATGCTATGTCAGGCTCTTGTCAAGGCAGTTATTTCAGGCTTCCTAGAGACAGTCCCCCCAGGTCATTGGTTGTGTTTCGGTGACCTTGTCAGTAGCAGTTCCTGCATATCCTGCCTTACGGTTTCCTTGTCTCACCAACCTGCTTGCATCAGTAAGCCAGGTGTCTTCTGCATCTTCTAAGGATTCGTCTTTCAGGTCCGACTGGTAACAGTGCGTAGCTTCAGTTGTTTCCAAGCAGTCCTGAAATGCTTGTTCTCTGGGAGTTCCGCTAAGGAGAGATGCTGGGTTGACAATATGAGTTGCAGTTATTTCTGCATCATCCTGCTGTACCAGGATGGCCTGGTATTTCAGGACCCTCTGGGGGTGAGAGCCAATGCCCCCTTTTACCTCCAATACAGTAGACACTGCATCAGATATTAAAACTGTTATTCTTTGGCCTAGCGTAAATTTACCAGGTTCTTGAATCTTGAGCACTGGTGCAGCCACCGCCCTCAAGCACTCTGGCCATCTCTTACTGAGTTCCTGAAGGGGCTTTACCAACAGTCCGTAGCTGTGTATCCACAGTTGGCACCCTGCTGTCATTCCTGAGAATGTACGGAGTTCCTCGGCACTTTGTGGCTCAGGGCTTTGGCAGATGGCTTCTTTCCTGGCAGTCCTTGAGGTTCCAAGTCCAGCGGTAGCCTCCTATCCCAGATAGGTCCCTTGCCGTTGAGTTCTTGGTGCCTTCTGTTGAGAAAGTCGATCATCACTGAAACCAAGAAATTCAGCACATTCGCAGTCCATTGCACACAGCCCTCTTTGTTTCTGTGGCATCCACATGCTGCAGTCAAGTTCCACCGTGGGATGGAGGAACCCAAATCTCAGGCTCCCGAGTTGAGCAGTTCTCCAAAATCCTTGGGCTGTTCTCACAGCCCTGGCTAACACTGTCCAGGTGAACGGAGTCTTTTTTGTCCCGGACTGGGGCTCTCCTATTCAATGGCAAATAACCTTGGGCTTCCTTTGGCCAAACCAGGCAGAAAAGGCATCCTTCACATCCAGAAGGCAAACTCCACCTACTCATTCCCTAACTTAGTTACTAAAGTGTATGGATCATATGGATTCATCGGAGAGATTGGAGTATTGTATTTGGATTCACATTCAATTAGTAATCCGAAATCCGAAAGTTATCTATGGTTTCTTTTCTCCTTCTCCACTTGCATATCCTCAAAGGGCACTGCTTAACCCTGAGTGGGCTAGCCGTAGCTCTTGCTTTGAACTTAGGGCTGCATTTTGGCTCTACCAGGCATCCCTGATAGCCACACGGCTAAGCATACCTTAGTGAAGATTTCTGTAACTTCTGAGGTTACCCCATTGTTTGTCCCTGTTTGCATTAAAGCCAGACTTACCATTTTCAGTCAGTTCATCTTGTTTGACCCTTAGCACCAGTGTTATTGAATTGACTCTCTGCATCCATTTGTTCTGATCAGTCTTGCCAGAGGAACGGTTTTGGAGAACCTGGCATCTACAGGCATGTATGTATTCCTCCTTATTTTCTCAGCCTCTCTTGAAGTGATCCCAAAAGGGAAGCCTTTTCTTGTTGGGCAGTAGCTCCGACTTGTGTTGCAAAATCATCTCCGGGCGGTAAGAGGCACCCTTGCCCACCGGAAACGAAACCTCTTTCTCCTGCTCTCCTAGCTGCGATTTCACTGGTGGATTTGCTAGGAATAACTTCCCAGGTTGCCATTCTTCAGCTTTTGCAATCAGAGACGGTTGGATTTGTGCACCGCTGTCTCATTTCCCTGCAGTTGGCACAGTGCTTTTGGTCCAGCGGGGCTGGAACCTTCCCCCTCCATGGGCTCTTCCAGGCCCCCCCCCGTACCTCTTTCTGAGGGGACCTCTGTGTCCTACGGCTCTACTCTAGCACCGCAACAGGAACAGCTGTTGCTCTTCCCAATGGCCTTACTATCTCTGTTCCTCAATCCGTTTTTTTCCTTTCCCTTGCTCAGCTCTCTTTGGATCTACCACCCCGTTCCACCTTGCTCATCTTGGCCTTCCTCAGCCTGCGTCCTTCTGCAACTTTACCCTTCCCAAAGTCTCATCACTACATAAACAACTAGCATGACATTTCAGTTTCACCTCCTCCTCTCCTCTCCGGAGATTTCCAGTGCTAACACTGGAATTTTGGGTTTCCGAGATCTCTGCACATGAAGGCTGTTCTCACTGCCAGTGCCCCATCCTCTCCACCTCCCCCCCTTTGCAAGTAATGCTGTTTACAACAGCACTCTCTGTGTGAGGCTGGGGCAGGGGGTGTGGGGGGTTGCTCTCCTGCCGGTGCGGATACACTCACTTTCTCTGTAACCCTTTTTCCTTTGTCCCCTCTTCATACCCTCAGTTACACTTCCACATACCCTCAGTCATGCTTCTGTTTCCCATTAGCAATTACACTTACTTCTGCCATGAAAACCGTTTGTCCCATTCCCTTCAGAACCCACCAATCATACAGCACAGTTCTTCAGTGTCCATAAACACCCAGTACTTAGTCTCGTGATGAGAGCACTCCATTCTAACAACTGGTCATGTTACTTTATGGACCTTCCTTCCTTAAGAAAAACAGGAACTGTAAGAAGGTATGATAGTTATGGGTCCCCTTCCGATGCCGCTTCTCATCATCTTCTAACGTCCACATTAAGCACCACTGATTGCAGTACTTGATGAGAGTTTCCTTCCTCAGGGTGCCTCCAGGTTCCCCTGCAGTATCCCACCAGTGTGCCAGTGCACATCCCAACGGGGTTTCTTTGGGAATTTCCTTCCCCTGGGAGCCTCCCACGATGTTGACCAAATTCTTCTTGATTCCTCATTCAGCCACATCCACGGGGATTGGAGGCTTCTGAACCGGAACCTTGTCGTTCCCGTCTCGTGCCCGCTAAGTCACGTTGTTTGAAAGCAGCACCTTCATGGCAACCTTGATTTCTGCAGCCTTCTCCAAGCTTTGTGCCACGAGAGCTGTGCCGCTTCTCCCTGTGATGTGAGAGCGTCTGGAAGGCCCTGCAAGAAGTCTGGGTAGGTGATGGCAGTTGCTCCTCCTTTCACCCCCCTGTGCTGGACATAGCGGGGAACGGGAGTGGGGGACATCCCAGCAGTGGGTTCCTACCTCAGCAGAACGGAAGGGCTGTTCTGATGCGTGTATTTGAAGTGGAGTGAATCTGAGGCTGATGAGAGAAACGAGGGGCCTGTGCAAAAAAGGAGCGTGCTGCATTTTGTGGTGCAAGATGTTCTGGGAACTGCTGCTAACAGTGCCCACAGACTTGGATGAATCTTCAGTCGGGTGCAGGGACGCGTAATGCTCATCGTAGATGTCACGCGGACAGCAGCAGTAGAGAGGCAAATTTCATAGGGCTGCATGCTTTTTTTTTCCTTTTGTTTCAGTCCTAACCTGTGGAAGCATAGAAGCGTTACCCAGACCAATTGAGCATTTGTCACCTGGGCTTTCTACCAATGCCATAGGCAGTGGAAGTCAGCATCGCAAGCATCCGTGAGAGCCCTGCAAAAGACCGGTGAGAGTTACCCTGGCGGCCTCCTTTGGCAACCTCAGGTCTCTGTAAGCTCTCAAGCTGTGTCGTAAGTCCTCCCGTGGTGCTGACTCAACTCTCCCTGTCTTTGGTGTAGGAGAGCTGGTCTTCAACTCCTTCCTGTTTCCTGCCTATCATCTGCTCCCTGCTTTGCCCATGGCCCAGTGAGCCTTTTATTCCTCGCCCCCAGATTTGCACGTGTGGATGAGAGCATCTGCTTATGTGCGCTTCTTTTCTGCTTGTGGTGTCAGGCTGAGCGACGTCTCCCAGCCGAGCTTGTGGTGAGCGAGACATGGAGTAGCTGCAGATGGAGTTCTCTGTTTCACTAAAGCATGAGCTTGATGGCTGCCGTGAGCCAAAGCAAGAGAGATTGTGTGTTTGATTTCTGTGTTGGGCTGAGCGGGTAGAGCAGGGCAAGGGGGCTGATTTGGACGTGCTGCTTTCCCAATATGGTGCTGTTTGCGTGGCAGTGCTTCTGGTGTTGCAAATTGTGTCAGATGTCAATGAATTCCTTGGAATCTGTTGAGTTGACTTGTGCAGGAGCTCATTGTGGAGCTGAACCCTTCCTGGCCGCTTGTGTGCATAGCCATGGCCTTTGCTTCTTTCTTGCCTTTTTTTCTTGGTTGCGTTTGGCACTGTGCAAGCTGTGAATTGCCAGGGAAGAGCTGGAAGTGCTCTGGAGCTGTGGGGGACAAAGTGCCAAGAAGCAGCGTGCAGCTTCAAAGCCCCAAAGTTTGGAGAGATGAGAGAGGCGCTGCCTGGTGCAGGACATGATGCGCTCTGCAAGGCGCTTTCCATGAAGACCTCAGATCTGCGCTCAAACTGCATCCAAAGCAACCCAATGCCCCGTGCTTGTTGTACCCGGAGGTATCGGTGCCAGGGGTTGCTGCTGTGTTTGCAGGGCCCTTGTGTCAGCAGAGTGATGTTCATGGCGTGCGATGCCTTCAGTCACTGAATGCATCCTTGCAAATGTTCCTAGCGAGGGCCATGTTTCATTGACACCATAGGTTGTTTTCTGGAAAATGAAAGAGTGGGCTTGTGTACCTTTAGATGGTTTTCATTTCCTGCTGACCACAGTGCACATCGTGTCTGCTGCCATTGCCCCGCGGCCCTCTTGTGGTTGAGCACCACACAGTCTTTTGCTTACTCCCCCCTTCCCGGTGGGATGGGGGAGAGAATTATGGGGGAAAATAAAAGAAGGTGGAAGTCACGTGTTGGGAGAAATCTCTTTCCAAAGGTAGAGAAAAGGACAGAAGTAATGGATATATATATATATATATATATATACATGTATATGAATGTATATATATGAATGCATGTAACAAGTGATGTAGAAGCAGTGGCTCAGCACCTCCCAAGCAATGGCCAAGCAGAGGAAGAGAGTGAGATGAGCTCTCACCCCGTCCAAAACCCCTTCCACTTGATGTCATATGGTATGGAATATCCCTTTGGCTAGTTGACGTCAGCTATCCTCATTTGGTTTCCTCCCAGCTCCTTCTTGAGAGCTTTGCTGAGAATGGCTTCTGTACAAGCCTGCTTCTCAGAAACTATAAACGCGAGAGTGTTCTCACTGTTGTAGCATCATAGCAGACACTGAAGAAAAATCGATCCCACCTGAGACCAAAACAGCCCCCCAGTGTCCGTGCAGTGAGCCATGTGGGGCTGCAGGTCATGCATTTCCCTGGCAGCATTGGCCTGGGGTGCCGGGGAGGTTTGTGTGCTCAGCTTGGGCATCGTGCTGCTGTGCGTGTCAACACAGCATGCTTCGTGCTCTCCAAGCAGGCAGCACCAGCGTTTCATCAACAAGGTGCCGTAATATTTACTGGAACCAGATGCATTTGTGTCTCTGAGGCTGGGTTTACCCAACGAGCTCTTCTCGAAGGAGCTGTTTTGATTCCCTTTGTCCGTGTGCGAGATGCGCTTATCCCACTTGTGTTCTGTGCTTTGGTATTACTCTTGGTGGGCAGAAGGAGCTGGTGGATTCAGCAGCAGTAGATTCTGTTGGTTTCCTCTGTGCTGCTTCATCCCTGGAGCTCGCTGCTGCACGGAAGAGTACAGGCGTGTTTATCCCAGGGCTGCTGTAAAGGGGAGCCTGGTTGGCATAGCAGTGATCAGCAGCTAACGGGCTGTGCAGAGGAGGGCTTTGCAGAAGGAGCAGGAGTGCCTGCGTCCATCTGTATCCTCGGATACGTTCTGGCGGTGAGGCAGCAGCTGTGGCCACAGTGACTGAATGCAGACTTGGCAAGACCCCCAAGGCTTGGGGCTGCCACGTGGCGCTTCCTAGCCCACTAGTATACCTGGCAAAGCACAGCCACCCAGGGCAAGCGTTTGTCATAGTGTCATGTTTCACGCTGTCTTGTGAAGCTCAGGCACTGGGGGCAGCTTCCCCCCAAAGAAAAGGAGGAGGCAATGAGGACGTCATGGAAGCCAAAAGGCAAAAATGCGCTCGGGAAAGAAATTGGCAAAGCAGTCTGGTAGTAGTGCTGTGTTTCTCTTCCTTTATTTCCATCCAGGTGCAAGAGATGGCTGCTCTAAGCCGCCCTTGGGTGCAAAGAAGGTCCCTAGTGTGGATTTGCCATAGGCCTAGCAAGAGGCTCAACAGGACCAAGAGCCGTGTCCTGCACTTTGTTCACGACAAGCCCATGCCAGCTTCTCCAGGATTTGGCTGAGATAGAATTCCAACCACGCACTGATTTCTCGAACGCTGGGGTGCCCTTTTGGAATCCTGTGGTCTTGTGACGTGGTCTTGCCTCCCCACCTTGTCCGTCCATGGTGGAGCAGCCGGGTGGCCCTTAGTGATGTCATAAGCAGCTAGAATGAGGGGAGGAGCAGCGCGTGCTGCTTCCCTTCATTGGAGCGCTTGAGCTCGGCGTGAGTACGTGGCTTGTTGCACTTGTGCACTGATTGAGTCCCTTTGTCTTCATCCCGTCTTGCGCAGCGTCTTGTAGGTAAGCTGAGAAGGTGCGGGATAGACGGCTGGGCAGTGAGGGCTTGAGAAGTTCTGGCTGGCAGAGCTCCTAGGATCATATTGCTTAGCCTGGACTGTCAGAAACCGTTTTCCCCCAGGCCATCCAGTCCAAAGCCATCCATCAAGGTGGCATTTGTGCCAGGGTTCTTCCCTGGTTCTTCCCTTTGCTCAATTGTGCAGGCTCACTGACCTGCTCTTTCTCCCTCCCCTGCCCACCCTCCGCCTGCTCCCTTGGTGCAGCTTTTGCTCGTGGAAGATCAGAGCAAAGTGACAAGGAACGGCTGCGGGTTCGAGGATCTGCTTCTCCCTTGTTCTGATCTCTTGCCAGGTACGTGCCATGTTTTGTATTGCCACATGGTTCAGCAGCCCGTGTTTAGTCACACCGTGTGTAGTAACACAGCCTCGTCCAGCTGAAATGCAGCTCTGGTCACGTGTGGGATTTTTCCACTTCCTCTCCAGCTCAACCCTCAGCAGGATGCTGCCTGTAGTGCTGGGAGCAGCTAGTGTGAAGGAAGGCAATCCCTTAGGCAAAGAGCCCTAGCCGCAGTTTGTGCAGAGCTGCACAACATGAGCCAGGGGCACAAGCGCGCATGCTTTGGCTGTGTGAGTGTGGCCGACAGCTGTAGGGAGCACAGCGGGCATGCAGGCAGAGGAAATGCGTGGGCAAGGCTGCGGCCGGCGCTGGTGGTGAGGCTGCTGCTGGGAGCCGGGGGCTGGGGAGCAGCTCCAGCCCCAGCAACGACACCTCTCCCTGGCCTGCTACTGCGCTCTCAGCGTGCTGCGGGCAAATGCATCTGCTGCTTTGTGCCAGAGTCCCCATCTGCTAGCAGAGGGACAGCGACTTGGTCCAGTGCTGCGTATTGCAACGGCTGTCCCGTTGGAATAGACTGCACACAGTTGTTGTTTCTAGAAGTAGTTCTGAAGAAGACTCTCAATCCAGTGCTGTGTGAGCACAGGAAATGTGTTTCTTTTCTGTTGCAGCTTGTCGCGCCTGCTGTGATGGGCATCACGAGCAGCGAGATCAGCCGTGGGCCTGACCGGGCGTTGACGGAGGTACAGTGTGAAGCTCTGCTTGGTCTCTGTTCCCTGACTTGAGCCAGCAGTGTGAGCCACCGGTGTGCTCTCCTGCTTTTCAAGAGAGAGAGCATCCTTCTGGCTCTCTCGGTGTCCCTGAAGAGCTGCCTTAAAAGCTTCATTTCCTTGCTAGTGGCATGTAGATGGCACCCTGAAATCCTCCTTGTCTGTCCTCAGCTCCTCACCATGGCCTGTGCTCTCTGTTTCAGCCTGAGAACCAGGGGAAGCCCTTGCTGGTCCGTGAGGAGTCATCTCTTAATATTCCGGCTATTGCTGCTGGCCATGTTATTAAGAGCTACGTTGCCCAGGCAGCGGATGAGCTCTCCTTGGAGGTAAGCAGATAAAGAAGGCGTTCCTTGTTGTCACAGACAGAAGAGTATACCGTGTGAATGCATCAGGAATATTCTCAGACACCTTCAGAATGCCTTGTGAGACGAAGCCCAGAAGATGCAGGTCCAGAGAGGACTTGCACTGGGTTGGATGCAGGGAGGAGTTCAGCCATGTCTAAAAGATGTTTTGATTTGGCATGCTTGCACTGTATTCTGTGTGGTGTGTAAGGCAGTGAGTCTTGTACCTCCACGTTCAGCTTTCCCACAGGAAATGCCTGGAGAGCTGCCCCAGTGCAATTGCTCTCAAGCTGTGCGCTCTTTGGCAGTGCAGAAGAAGGGTGCCATCTCAGCTGTGCTTTCCTCCCAGCTGTGCTGAAGCTGGGATTGATGTTGCCATCTCTTGCAGGTGGGAGACCTGGTGTGCATTACTGCTATGCCAACAAAGGAGCAGAGCCCCTGGTGGAGAGGCAAGCATGGCTTTCAGGTAGGCACAAGCTTCAGACTTGTGGGCGCAACTGCAGTCAAGTCAGGAACGTCAGCTTCGAGCTGCTCGGCCCGCACAGGGTGGCTTCTGGACGTAGACAGTTTCCCTGTGTCGCTGTCAGAGGACTTTCCCTTTGGCTCTGGACTTGGGTAGGAAACCGTCTCCTCATGTGACTTAGGAGCAAGAGCCTCTTCTGTTCACTGCACAGTCAGGAGTTGACCATCTCTGTCCTTTGTACAAGCACGGTGGACAGAGCCATCTTCTCTGGAACCGAGTCTAGGTTTTGTAGGTATTCTGGCTGAAAATGTTGAATGAGGGTTACTTTTCTGCAGGCCATTCTTTCTCGGTTGAACAGTTGAGGCCTGAGAAATGCTGCATTCAGTATTCCATCTCTCTTCTTGATCTTGTTCCAGGTTGGATTTTTCCCTGGTGAGTGCGTGGAGCTCATCAACGGAAAAATTCCTGAGGCCCTCATCGATTCAGCACCAAAGCCAGGTACGGATGTTACATGTGATGGCGCGGGGAAGTCAAATGGAGTCTTTTTCTGGGTGTGTTCTGTGTTGAATACCTCCTTTATCCATCCCACGTTCTCCTCTGTGTTGATCCTTCCTGCATCCCACGGGGCGTAGGGCTGCTGTTTTGTAGGCAGTGAGAAGGAGGGCTTGGGCAAATGCTCGAATCCTTGTAGAATGCAGTGTTGGCAATGTTCTTGCCGCTTTGACGCGCTCTGTAGAATGTGTTTCCGCTCAGCCTGGTCGCACTGAGCCCAACCTGAAATGAACTGGTTTCTTCCTTTTGTTGTGCAGTGCCAAAGAAGCGTGGCAAGCTCCTCAGCTTCCTTCGTTCCTTCGTGAAGGCCCGCCCACAGGAACCGAAGCAGCGGGAGCTGGAGAAGGAGAAGGAGAAGGAGGGGGTGTTTGGCTGTGACCTGGGAGAGCATCTTCTCCACTCTGGCCGTGATGGTAAGGAACAGCCCGTTCCTGAGAGCTTCCTCCCTCTGTTGGGGCATGACAAGATGAAAGAAAGGGAGATCATCTCTAGCAAGGGGCAGGTTGATACCGGTGGAGAAACGTGAAATGGGAGTTGATGGCTGCAAGGAAAGCTGAGGCTAATGCTCATAGGAGGCTGGCACACTTTTATTTGCTTAAAGCCAAAGGTGTAAGCCAATCCCACGCTAGCCTGAAAACCGAGGAAGCCTTTTGGCCCAAGAGAGTGTAGTGTGTCAGTTTCCTAGCTCTTCTGGACATGAGGTCTCACGCCTCCATTCTGATGGGAGCTGTGATGGGACTTGTGGCAGTGTCTCTGGCTTCCCCAGAATTACTTCCTGCAGGCTGCTTGGCAGGTCGTGGCATTTCTTGAAAGCCAAGAACACGTCCGTGTCCAGTTTTGTCCCCGGCTCCTGCCTGTCTGCGTCGTCTGCGACAGCCTTCTTTCTCCTGTGAGGAGGAGGCAAGCAGTAGCCTGGCTGGGCTTAGTGGATGGGATGTGACAGGGGCAGCGGCTGAAGCAGGACTTGAATCAGGAGCTCAGCTAAGCGCTGGCCCTTGTTCTGTAGTCCCCCAGGTCCGTGCAGAGCTGCGCTGAGTTCATCGAGCAGCACGGCGTGGTGCAGGGGATCTACCGCCTGTCCGGCGTGGCGTCCAAGATCCAGAAGCTGCGGTAAGAGTGCTTCTGGACTGTATGTTGTCTTGCTTTGGAGTTGTTTTCCTCTTTCTCCAAGCCCTCTGTTTTTGTGTCCTTCTCTCCAGCCATGACTTTGAGTCGGAGCAGATTCCGGAGCTCACCGTCCGGGACATTCACAGCGTGAGCTCCCTGTGCAAGATGTACTTCAGGGAGCTGCCGAGCCCTCTGCTGAGCGAGCAGCTGCATGGCAAGCTCTCGGTAAGCACAAGGCAATGGCCTTCATGTCCCTCTTCGTGGCCTTTCCCATCCACACACACGCCTGCGCACCTTTTTTTGGTCTTTTTTCTGTTGAAGTTGGGGTTTTGATGGACATCCAGTGGGTGTCTGTGTACAACAAGCAGCTCGTGCTTCCTGCACACCGGGTGCACCGTAACACCTGGTGTGTGCATCCTGCCATTGGAAATGTGGGAGATGGGAGCAGCAGTGCCCTCTGCAGCTCTGAGGCCCTTTTTCTGTTAGCCCCATACGCTTGACTCGCATGATGTGTGTCTCAATCCCTTTCTGCTTTCTTCCAGGACGCTGTTTGTGCCGGTACAGATGAGGAGCGGTTGCTCCGAGTGCAGGAGGTCATCCAGCAGCTGCCTGCACCTCACTACAGGTCAGAAAACTGCTGCCCTCGGTGTGGGGAGCTCAGCCCTGCTGCACTTCAGAGGGCGATGATGCGATGGCAGGCTTTGTCTCACGCTGGCAACGTGATGCCTGTGTGTGTTGAAGTGGTGGATGGCTGCGTGGGGTGAATGGATTGGGTCAGCTCCTGGGCACGGGGGCACGGCTGGTGCAGCTGATGGCTGCAGCTGTGCTGTGCTGGGGCTTGGTGCTGCAGCGTGGCACTTGGGAAAGCTTGATCTACTTGCTAGTAGCAAGAACAGTGAGGTTTGTTTGGTGAATGTGAGCACGGCGTGCTCAGTGGTGCTGAAGGTTTGGCTCTTGCTTTCCAGGACGCTGGAGTACCTGCTGAGACACTTGGCTTGTCTGGCTGGGAGCTGCTCCGTCACAAACATGCCCGCTAAGAACTTAGCAATTGTGTGGGCTCCCAACCTCTTCAGGTAAACTTCTTTTTCCGTCTCAGCACAAGGCTTAGATCTGTTCTCCCCACGGGCACACTTTGGAGAGGAGGACAATTTGTGCTCTCTTGGTTTTGTCCGATGGGGCTGGTGTGTCCTTGATCACCCGGGAGAATGTCTTCAGTGGCATCACTGCTTGCCCACTGCGGAAGTCTCCAGAGCCCAACTGGACAGCCTTTGGCTGCCCAAATGCAGATGTGGGGAAACGATCTCGGGTCAATGACTTCTCCAATCTGCCTTTTCTACAGATCCCAGCAGAACGAGGCTGCCTGCGCCAGCGGAAGAGCTGCCTGCGAGGAACTGCAGAGGCAGTCGGACGTGGTGGAGTTCCTCATCAACCACACCGACGTCCTCTTCTGCTCCAGCTCCACATCAGGCATCGGAGATGGAGCAGGTGAGCGTCTTCCTGCATGAGCTTTGTCTTGATGAGACACCTTGATCAAATGCAGGCCTTCTCCAGGATTGTTGAGCTATGCTTTTGATATCGCGGGGCTTTCGATGTGCGGCAGCTCCACCAGAACTGTGATGGCTGTGCCGCTGCTTTCTGATTCTCCCTCTTAGCTGTGGTCTTCCCTTCCAGGGCGCAGTTCTCCATCAGGGCCCAAGTCTGTGCGGGTGTCTTCTCCTGCCACCAAGCTGCTCACCCTGGAGGAGGCACAGGCACAGAGGGGAGGCCACAGCAGCTCTGCCGCTGTGACAGAGAGCAGAAACATGGAAGTGGAAGAAGGCCCCGCAGCAGTGCGGGGTAAATTCCACACAATCATTGACTTTCCGTCTGGAAGGTAAAGAGGACTTTCTTTTCCAGCAGCTTCCTATCAGACTTGGTTGGGTGGGCTTTTGTGGGTTTTTCTCCACTACTGCAAGTGCCAAAACTTGCAGAAAGTACGTGACGCCAATGGGGGGTGTGGTGGTGTACTGAATGTCCCCTCCCTTTGGACTTTGAGGTTCAACTAACAGGCATGCTCTGCATCTGGGTTGACATGGCTGAGGGGAATGTAGCCAGCAAGACTCCAGGGCTGAGCTCTAGAAATAGAACCGTCGTCAACTGTGTGAATCAGAGTGAGCTTCAAAGTTGTGTTTCAGCAGTAACCAGGCAGCGCTAGGAACAAGCAAGTGTTGGCAAGAGCTCAGGGCAGCTCTTCCCTCACCCTGCACCATGCACGACTCACACCGCTCCCTCTTTTCTCCCTCCAGACCAAGTCCACCCAGCAGGGTGAAGGAATCCCCAGCATGCAGTTGGTGTTCCTGCTTCAGGCCCAGAAAACCATCCTCTGTGGCCAAACGCCAACTGCAGCGCGATGCCAGGGAGCCCTCGGAAACAGAGGTGGTGGTCCTGGCAGGTAAGGGTGCACATCCAGCTGTCAAAACCCTGCTTGTCAGCGCCATCGAATTCATGCTTGCAGTGGGCTTGTTCCTCCTGCTAGCGTTCAAGCCCGTGCCCACCATCTTTGGTTCAGCTCTGTCTTTCTTTCCCAAATCTGGTGTCTCTGGTGAAGTCAAGATGTGGACCTGCCGGAGCACACCCCTCTCGTGCCTTTCCCCGAGTAGTTTTGGAAAGAGACAGGGGATGGGCACCACTGCAGTATGTCTCAGAATGATTCCTTCTGACACTTAGGATGGAAGGAAGGAGTACCTTTGTGGCTCCGCATTGCCTCTGTATCAACAGGCACACGTTTAAACTGTGTAACACTGCAACAGGGTGAAAGCTTTCTGCGAGGGCTTTGGAGTCCACACAAAAGAGAAAGACAAACAACAAAAGCGCAACAGTTCCTTTCGAGACAGTGCTCCTCCTGTTGCTATTGTCCTCTTGGCTTTGTCCTGCTGCCACTGCAGAAGCAAATCTCAAGAACCACTCTCATCATTCAGCTTGTGCAAGTTTGCCACTAACTGTTTGCCTGTGTGTCTTTCCTTCCTAGGTGAATCGAGCCCTCGTCCACGCAGAAGAGCCAGAGCGTATAGCGATGGTTCACTGTGTGCTTATATCAGTGCAGAGCTGCTAGGAAGCACGAATCGCTGCAGCTCGGATGACAGCCTGCCATATAACATCAGTGAGGGAATGAAAGTGACCATACAAGTGGAAGCCCTCATCTCTCCCAGCTGTGCAGAAGACGCTGACCTGAGCCTGCCAGAAACAGCGGTCACCGAGCTGGACTGTGACAGGGCACCATTGCAGTGCAGCCCAGCCCAAGCACAGCCCGAGTGCCCCGACAGCAGCAGCTCCATGCAGGAGCAGGTCAGCATCAGCCAGGAGGAGCCGAGCCTGGTGGAGGGGGACGTAGAATCAGAGCTCCAGTCCCAGGCACCGGGCAGCAGCATGAGCTCTGAGCCCCTCTCTCCTTCACCAAGAGAGATGAGTCCCATGTGTACCCCGGACCTCTCACCAAAAGGCCCTCCTGGCTGTGAATGAATAAAAGCACGCTGGTGCTGGATCAACGCCTTGACTGCCTTCTGAGTCTCCATTCCCAGGGATTGGGATGGATGCAAGCAACAGCAAGGCAGCTCATGTTGCAAGGCTATGGCTGTGGGCTGTGCGTGCAGCAGAGCTGCGGGTTTGTTCCCATTTTGTCTGGCTGTGGGATGCCTGCAGCGAGAGCTGTGCTCCCGTAGTGTATGGTAGCAAAGAATCTCCAGCATCCGGGATGCTGCTCATGATCATGCCCAGCTTCCGTGCTATGGCTGTGGCTTTGTGATGCTTTTGAGTGTGGGCTTTTGGATGCTCTTGGATTTGTTGGCTGGTCCCCGCCAGCTCTGTCCTCTCTCCCGCCGTGTCCATTCCTGGCTCCCAGCTACGAGCTGGCCCTGCAGAGCATCTGCAGCCCTGTCAGCATCACCATCCAGCAGTGGCAGGAGGAGCTCCCCCTGACCAACGCCAGGCAGTACTGCTCGGTCTGCAGGTTAGCTGCCATTTACCTCTGGGTGTCTCTTGCAGAAGACTCATACATCAGAGCGTTTTCCTCATCTGCAGCACGCAAATGCTACAAAAGCAGAAACATCCCTGGAAGCTGTCTATTTGGGAATCTGCATGGACATTCACTGTCTGTGTTTTCTGGTGCTCTGCCATCCTTTTTGTCCTTCTCCTTTCTTGTCCATATGCTGCTGAGGATTGGAAAGCTGCATGTCCCATAATTCCCCAGAACTCAACTTAGGTGACTGGTTACCTGAACAGGTAAGGACCGTGTAAACATACAAATCTTTCTCATTGCACAGCACGGCAGTGCTGCCAGACTTTGTTATGGCTCTTTAGGGCACCTTGCAGGCTGTGTGTCATTTTCCTCTCACCTTTCCCTGTTTTTCCCCAAGGTTTTGCCTTGCTTTGCCCTTTTATTCCTTCTACCTTCCTCTGTGTTGCTCAGGTGTTGCCATTCTTCAAGAGCGTTATCCAGTTGTGTTGCACTGCACCTCTTCATGCCTTGGATCTCTCTCTGGAGCACAAGAGCAGATTGAGGGGGGGAGCTGTCGAGCAGATTGAGGTGGAAGTCAAAGACTCAAATCCAGTGTTGCGAAGCCACTGCAGATGCCAAATCCCTGCACGGGAGACCTGGCCGTGTGCAGGAGTTACTGCAGGATGAGGAGCTGCTATTGGTCTTCAAGCAGGTAGGAGTTTGTTATCCACACATAATACTGTATGTATTTGTTGTTGTTGTTGTTGTTTTAAAATCAGTGCCAGTATGCAGTCTGATCCGATGTGTTTGAACAGTGTGGTGTAAGGATTGTCAGCTGAGAACAGCAGCAGAACATGGGGCTGTTGCAGGGGGAAGGCGTGGGGAAGGAAGCGGGGAAAGGAAAGGGAAAGCCTGGAAAAGGAATGGGGAAGGCACGGGGTGAAGGAAGGGGGCAAGACACAGGGGAATGAAGGGGAAAGGACAGCATACCTGTAGAGCAGCCTAAAAAGCAGTAACAAGCTCTGGGAGGACCGTAGAGTGCCAGATTCTGTACTGGGTGTTTATTTGTGTGTGTACGTTGTCACTGTTTGTGCCTGGCTGCACTGCTCCAGCCCAGAGCCCGCTGCCTGCAGCTGCATCTTTGCTTCCTTCCCTCCTGCCCGGAGCCCCACGAGTGCTCCCACAACTCCCTTCCCACCCCCAAAATGCCAGAGAAGACACCTGGCAGTGGGATGGAGGAATCCCAGCAGCCCGTTTCCCTTCTGCCTGCAGCTCTCTCCTCCTCTGCCACACAGGGCTCCAGACTGTCCAATGGGAAAGACGTGGGGGAAAGGGAGTGCTGGCAGGAGCGACTGCTGCGGCTGACTGGGGAGGGTCTGCATACCACGTGCCCTCCTGTGCTCTCTCTCCAGCTGCAGGAGGGCCAGAGAAGGGCAGATGAAAGCTGCAGCTGAGCCTGATGGACCTGCACAGCTCTCGGGCTGTCTTCCAGAGGTAGCTGTGATTTACATTAGGTAGCTGTGAAATACATGAAAGCACGAAGAAGACAGAGGCTGAGTGAACACCAATATGGCGCTCTGCTTTCTGCCAACGTGCTTTAATTTTGTTGTTGTTAAATGTACTGGGCAGTTACATTTTGGTATGTGGATATTTAAAAGCAGTGCAACAGATGCTGGCAAAAAGTAATTTTTTAAATTTTTATTATTATTATTATTATTATTTTCTTTTTGTAAAGCTCTTAGCACGGCTTTCCTGAGTTTGGAGGAGTTTCCCTCTGTTTTCTTCGTCTTCACCCCCACCGCCCCCCACTTCTCATTCCGTGTTCTTCCCCCGTCATCCCGACAGAGCACTGACCGCCAGCGATTGCGCCGCGGGCCGCATCGATCCCGTCCAAGTTCTTTCCGCGGTCTCTGCCGCCACCTCGTGGCCAATGCGCGGAACTGCCGCTGTCCGCTGCTCAGTCCTGCAGGCGGCACAACGCGTGCGCGTAGGAATGCGGAAGTGGCTTCGTAACCGCTCTGTGCAGCTCATCCGCCGCTCTCTATTGTGATTAGTCCTCCAGGTCACAGCGAGCATGCGCCCGACGACTCCAAACCATTCCGCCGATCGGCCACGCGGGGGCGCCAGAGACCGCGGAAACGACGACTCCGAGCGGATCGCCGTTGACCCGCACCGCCTCGTCCCGTGAGGCGGCCCGAACCGCCGCGGAGCGGCCGCTGCCCTCGGGGGAGCCGTGCGGGGAAGCGGGGCGGCGCTGAGCTTCGGGAGTGAGGAGGAGGAGCGGGAAGGTGAGCGACTCAGGGCAGGTGGGGCTGTCAGTCCTTTTGTCGTGGCTCTTCAGCCTGTTCAGACAAGGCAGTGGGCAGCTGAGATGTCCTGGGTGGAGATGGGAACTTGCAAGGGAGCGTGTGAGAAGGACAGGTGGGGTCAGGCATCTGCAGCTACCGAGATAGCCATCCCCATCACCTCTCAGTGCTCATCTTAATTGAATTGTTTTCATTGAAATCTGCTCCCCCCTTCAGGGAAGGAAGTTAAATTAAAGTCTGCTTCTGGGTTCTGTTAAAGTCTTTCTCAAACTGAGCAATCGTATGAGATACCGAAGGAGATTTTGTTGTTTTTTTTTTTAAGAAAATTAAAAAGCAGAATTGTAATAAATGTAAACTTTTCAGGGGTATTTCATTTAATAACTAATGAGAGCTGTAAGCATAAGCTTTTGGGTTATAAGGTTAGTAAGAAGACGATTCCGATTGTTTGTGTTGGGCAATGAGCACAAGGTAAGTGCTGATATGCTTCTGTGCCTGAAGCTTAAATTAAGTTGGTATAAATTATATATATATATATATATATATATATTATAATATTGGTATAATTAAATTAACCTTTACTTGAGTGTTTAAGAGAGCTTTTAACTGTTGTGTTGCTGGTTGTATTTGATGGAAATGCTGTGTTTTCTTATGCTGCAGTATGTCAGTAGGGGCAGCTGGTTTTGTGTCTTGTGTGCACTGAAGCCAGCTGACGCTGATACAGATGAACAGCCCAAGCAGAAAATGCTTCTGGCTTCTACTTCTCTGTTGAACTGAAGAATCAGTGGGGGTAATTTGGGACATACATACAAGGGGACACAAATAACAGGAGACGGTAGGGAGCTGACTGTTGAAATCTAAATGCAATAATGTGTAAAGTTTGGAAGCTGGAACTTAACATGCAGGCTCAGTTTGCCTTTTCCATTGTTGGGAACAGAGTGTGGTAGGCACTGTCCGTTTCCATCCAGGACTGGGAAGCGGTGAGCTGGTATTCCATCACTTGTTACAAGGTGTAAAGCAAACGAAGGTGATGTGGAGCCTTTGTTTGGGACGCAGGCACTGTAGAAGAGGAGGACAAGGAAGGATTGACTGATAACTGGCAGCAGCTTGAGAAGAGTGAGCTCGGGGATGTAGCCCTTTCTGGTTCTAACTGGTGTGCAGGTGGGGTGGGTGCAAAGCATGCAGACTCTGAGTGTGTGTGCACTCTGGGAAGCACAGCTGGAAGCGTCACCAGGAAGGGCAGAGAGGAAGGGTGGATCTGGGGTCCCTCCCTGTGCTCACTCAGGTGCTCACCTCCCGGTTCAGGCTGTGACCTGGCAATCCCCCTGCACGAGGGAGCAGCCACAGCTGTCCTATAGTTCACTGATAATACTGACTGTGCTTTAGACTGGACACTGTGAATTTTTCATCAGGAGATTTTATTTACTTTGGTTAGTCTCCAAATGAAGAGCAGAAGCAGAGTCAGTGTTCTGCATTCACCTCTTTGTCTTGTTCCTGTCTTCTGGTAGCTGGGAATGGCAAACCAAGTAATGATGGATTGGAGAGTGATGAAAAGATGAAGCTTCTGAAAACGTGTGAGCATCGAAGGTACGTATAGTTACATCTAACTGTAGTAAGTGTGCATCTGCTTCCTGTTACTTACACAGGGGTGAAGGTAAATCTGTGCGATTACTAAGGGAGATGATACACACACGTGCAAAAATGCCTTTCCTTTCCTGGTATGTGGTGCCAGCAGTAATGTTTTTTAGCCCCAGTGAGGCTTGGATGCAGTCACAGTTTCCATGCAAGTTGTTGCATAAGCTACATGGAACTGAGATGATGGACTGTTGAGAGCGCAGTAGTTTCTTACAGACTACCTCTGGCAGGGATAGTATGGAGTACCATGTTAGATGTTTGGTGTTTCAGGTGGGGGGAGTTCCTAGTATGAATGTGGTGAAGTGAAGGTCGCTAGAGATGCTTTTAGTGTCCTTTGGCAGCTCACAAAGTACCTTACTGTTACAGTCTGTGTCTCTAGGGTTGCATACTTACTTCTGCTTCCTCACTGTGTTTCCTTAGGCTATTGCTCTCACCGCTATTCTTAGTATATCAGTGAGCTTTCTTTTACGTATGTACATGGTGAATAACTCACCTGAGTTCATTACAGAATGCAGGACTTGCAGGCGGCAGCTGAGAGAGCGTTCACAAACAGCTGGTCACCACGAAGGCATGCCGAGTGATGAAGAACTGGCTCTGACAGAGGTGACTGAATTCCAGAAGAGCAAAGGTTGGTCAGGATATGAGAGCAAAATTCCTCAGATATTTGGAAGGATTTTCAAGGGAGAGTGAAGAAATACTCCTTTTGAATGGTATATCGTTTATTTTCTACAGCACAGAATTAATACATTTAAACAATTCTGATCAATGCCTTAGGGAGAATAGGTAAGATTGTAGGCTTCTTTAGTTTAATCAGTTTTTTGTCCAAAGTTGGAATGTATTTCAAATTGAGATTTGAACTGCCTTAGTGAGCAGGTCACGAGGAGCTGGGAGAGGCATGATGCGTATTTGCTGAATAACAGAAGAAGGATTTTCCTGTCTGAGCTTTTAAGAGACATACAAAATATGAAAAGTAATGGGTATTTCAATCTGTGCAGTTGTTCAAAACCGCAGAAGTCTTTTTGTGGTCTTCTGTATCTTTTTTTTTTCCTGAAAAAGGCTTTGCCAGAGTGCAGGACGGGGGCATGCTGCTTGCAGGGAAGACTTCTGTACAGGAGCTTTGCCGTGGGTTATGGAGGCATTCCAGAGCTTGAGGTAAGTGTTGTTAACTAGAAGGAGGACATCTTTTCCTCTTGTCAGGTTGCTTGCATATGAATCACTTGCATCTTTATTAATGTGGAGCTGTTTGCTGACATTTTGACAACCCTACCCTCTGAAATCTAGCTTTACATTCAGTTTTAGCTTGCTGCTTTGGTCCATTCTGTGATTAGAATCCATGTAAAACTATTAAATGAGAATCTTTTGGTATCATTAGGTATATTTCTGCATGGAGCTTTTTCTCTCAATCCTGACAGCTGAACAACTAACGGGAATGATCTTTCAGCAGAATTCTGCAGACCTGAAAGAGATGCCCTGGTTCAGAGCTGTAGAAGGATTCAGCGATGCCAAAAAGTTGTCTGAATCAAAAAGAGATGATGATCCTGATGAAGAAGTTTTGCCTAGAGTGATTGAAAAACCTATCCTGCCAAAAATTACAGGTATATTAAGGTTGTCTTGAGGACATTCACTGCAGCTAGGTAATCAAACCTTAAATAAGTGGTAATGTAAAATTATGTTGATAGTTACAATTACTTGTTAAGGTTACTGCAAATGGAAGGTTTAGCTTTTTGAATGTTTGCTTCCTTGAAACTAGAGCAGATAGCCACTTGGATATCATGAATGAAATAATTCCTGTTTTTCAGCATTTGTCAAGAATGTGTGGGATCCTTTATCGACTTCAGAGGCTGAGAACCTTACACAGCTTTGCGATAACGTGTTTGAAAAACAAGTCCTGTCCAGAAGGGAATGCAGGCAGGCAAAACAGGTAAAGGCTGTTGTGGCAATGGGGAAGGAAGTTCTTGATACGGTGTATGCACTTCACTGTAAATATTCGCTGTAACATACACTTAGCCCAGTTCTGGTTTTATTCTCATACAAATCTGGGAGTTTATCCAGCATAAAGTAGGTGAAACTAAGTTGATGTTTAGGCCCTTAGTATGAAAAGAAATAATAACAAACATTTATGCAGTCGCCACACTTGACTTCAGGAAGAAGCTTTAGATAAGATTCTGTTTGTATAGTAGCTGTGGTGTTTTGTTGTGTTTCTTTTTAATAGAACTTCATAGCTGAAAAATATGTTAATCTCGTTATCCAAGAAAGATGGTTAAAGCTGAGACTTGCTCACAGGTCGTTAATGCAGTTGTGATCTTAGTGTCTATTATATACAGTGGCACCTGCATTCAGCTGAGTTAGCATTTTGCTTTTCCACATGAACAAAATAACTGCCTAAAATTGTTGTAAGTGGAAGGTGAGATCCTTTTCTTGTGAGGGTGAGTTAATATTTTTCCTTTTTTCTTTTTTTGACAGGATTTGATTAACACGGTTGTCCTGAGGATGAAGCAGTCTGTAGAGGAGGATGTCTTTATCCCTCTGTATCCGAAAAGGTAAGCTGTCTCTGGGAATTTATTTTTTTACTTTTTAAAATTGTTATTTTTAGTCATAGAATCATAGAACTGCTCAGGCTGGGAAAGACCTTAAAGACCACCAAGTCTACCTGCAACCTAACCTCTTTTTTTTAGCCTTTATTCTATTTTTCTGTACCTTTTCCCCAGAAGCGTGGGTGAAATATATTGTAGACATCCATGAGCAAACAGAACAAATGTGCCTTCTACTGTTTCATTGTAGGAATAGTTACCAAACATTGATGTTTAGGAACTCTTTCTGACAAGAGTAACTACGCAGTCAACTGAGTGCTTTTTTGTTCCTGTAACTAAAAGCTTTCATAAATGGAAAGCTCTTAGTTTATGGGGCTCAGCCCAGAGTCTGGTTTTGTGATCTTAACTTGGAGTATCTGAGGGCTTGTGTTATTTGTGGTGGTCTGTTCCCCCTTCTACTCCTGACTCCTCCTTTCTTTCCTGAAATAGTTGATATTGCTGATGCTTATTGCTGGACGCTCTTAGAGAGAGGATAACTGGTAAGAGTCTGATAGATGTGGGGTTAAGACACAGCTGGGAGAAGAGTGTTGCTAAGCCTGATGCAGCATGTTTGTCTGGTTACAAGCAGTGCTGTTCTGCTGAGAATCCATTAAACACATACTCGAGTGTTTCCAACTGCTAATTCCATTGGGTATTGCAAGGAGTTTCAGTTAACAGCTGTTTCCTTAGACCTTTATTCTGGTTGTCACTGCTGAATGAACTCCATAGTTGTAATTCATGGGTGTTTAAGAGATGAATTGTCTGTTTGTCTTACTTTCAGGTCAAGCAGAATCCTTATTTCCTCTTCCTCTTTTTCTGACCAGCACTGTGGAAGACAAATCATCGCCATGTTCAAAATTGCAAGGCAGACGGTTTTGGTCAGCTGTTGATGTAAAGAAAAAACACCGATCTTGTCTGTGAAAGGCATTTTAGTTAAAAGTAGACTGTCGTCTTTGAGGAAATGTATCTTCAGTCAAATCTGATTCCTGAGAGTTTAATGTATTTTAATAGGAAGGTTAGCTATTTTCGTCAGTGAGCTATTTATGCTCACCCACTTCTGATACGTAGTCAAGAGACTTTAATTTCCTCATCTGTTCCTGCTAACCTTCCATGAGATCAGTCATTGGCACTCTGTGGATAGGTCTGTTTCCTCAGTATGTGCATATAATGCACATGTTGCTTTTGTAGAATAGAATCCCTGCATGTGCGTGTAAACATGTTAGTATAGCCTTATAAAGTCTAAAGTACTGAGTTATGTCTGATTAAGTGCTGAATATCTGAATGCCTGTGATTCAATTCCCTCTTAGATCCATTTCCTCTATGAGTGTGTTTGGATTCATACTAAAGATGAGGTTTAGATGCAGGAAAACACATTAACGTCCCAGTTCCCCTGCTGTGTGTGCTAACAAGGCCATGGTGACAGCTCTGCAGAGGCTTCCTGCTGCCATGTTGCACATTCCTGTAGAAAAATCAGGGAATTTGGGAATGTTGAGGACTTGCCATATTCACTCCTGGGGCAAGCTGTTGTGTAAGGGTTTCTCATGGACAGATGCAGAGAAGACAAGAGGGAGCTTAGTGCTGATACCTGGCAGACAGGAAACAGACATAAGATTCTGGTATCACCTTCTGAGACCGTGTATTGCCTGATTTAAATGTCCTGTCAAATACATGCAAGTTTCTAAAAGCGAGGCCGGTGGTCTTTCACTGCAGATTGAAGTTTTCTCCTTTCAGTTTGTTTTCCATCCTCGCTGTCAGGGTTCTCTTTAGAAGTGGTGATGTGCAGAATGGTTGAAAATGTGCTTATGTTGGGGATCTTCTGACAGTTTGCCACTCTTTTTTTTCCTGGAGTGAAGTCATGAATTCGTTTACCCCAGAGTAAGTAGTACTGCGGGTCATGCATTAAACTCTTTGGATCTGTTCAGCAGCTTATTAGTGTGACTTATCTGTGCTTGAGACTGCCGTTGTGCAGCCCCTATTGGTGCTGTCTTTCAAAGCAGGTGATCATCTGCAGGCTGCCTATCGGGAATGTCCTCTAAACCATGCCCAGAAATTGTATGGGAGAGTACTCACAAAGGGCTGGGCGAGAAGAGGACAGGAACTATTTTAATGAAGAAGTACAGTTGATGAGATTTTGATGTTTGCGCCATCCTACAGTCTAACTTTCCTAGCAGCTCACGGAGTCAAAAGGAAGTGTCCTGCCAAACACTCCAGAGAAGTATGCTGTAGTCGTGGGCTTTGCGACTGCTTTCTGACTGGTGACTGCTAAGATCACGTACTGTGTCTGTGTGGGTGAACTACCTTGAGGTTAACAGTTACCTTGACATTAACCATTCTGTGCTGAAGGGGAAACCAGCGATGTTCTTACGCTGGGCTTAAGTCTTTTTAAATAGTCATTTCTGCAGTGATAACAGGTAACTGAAGACAACTCTTGCTAACGAATAATACTGAGACCAAGTACAAAAGAATCTTTTTGCTGCTATGGATCAAGGCTATCAACCTTACCTGTGTTGTGAGGCTGGTGGCATGTAATCTTACGTAGCATATGCAGTAGTGGTTGTTCTTTCATTCTGTCACAGATTCTCTCCAATGTTCACTTAGAATTGGATCTCAATTGCTGTTGATCCCTGTTTCTTGCTGAGCTTGGTGTCTTTGTACATGTGTACACCTTCAGATTTGACCACTGGCTTTTCTCTGAAAAAATAAAGCATGGTTGTTTTCTGTTCTTGGGTGTTAGCAAATTGTTAACCAATTGGAAGGGTAACATGCTCTTTATTTCCTTGGGGGGTGATGTGTGTATGTATGAGGGTACAGCTCACAGGCACATGTAAAATTAATCTACTTCAAAATACTATTTATGATCTGTAGTTTTTTAGTGACTAATTGGCAGTAAGCTTGGAGAGAATAAATCCTGTTTTTTGAGTACTGAAATTGGATGGACATGGTATCTTTTAAGTTTAAAAAGGAGGTTCTAATGCACCCTCAGCCATCAGATATGCATGTTCTTTTTCTCCATTACTGCAGCTGCTCTCCAAGGTTCTCCTTTGGGATGGGACTGTACAGGAAGACACAGTCCGTGGTGTGGGACTGGGCAAGCTGCTGAATCGTTGCCTTCTTCTGAACCTCTTCAACACACCACCAGGGCCAGAAAACATAGAGAAGTGTAAAGAGGTGAAAGGTCTTATTTCCATGGGGACAGATGTAGTCTGAAGTGTAATTATTTAACATTTAAAGCTGTTTTTTTTTGTTTGTTACTTTGTTTTTTAATGACCTTGGTGTATAAAAGAATTTCAAAGCAAGCATTGGTTCCTAGGCTTTAGGAATAACTGCTTAAAATGATGGTTTTGTTTTTTGAAGAGTAAACACTGCCAATAATAACTGAACTAGCCAAAAGGAGAAGTCTGCCAGAAGTGGTGTGACTTGGTTTTATTGAAAGCTCTTTTTTTTTCTTTTTTCTTTTCTTTCAGAATGCTCTCTGGGTGAACAGGTGGTTGCATGCTTCCCAGAAAGGTGATTCCAAAATCATGGAAGTGGGTCAACTCTCCCCGAGTCAG
Source organism: Gallus gallus (assembly GCF_016699485.2). Lineage (NCBI taxonomy): Eukaryota > Metazoa > Chordata > Aves > Galliformes > Phasianidae > Gallus > Gallus gallus. The sequence goes on along the minus strand of NC_052572.1, from coordinate 82,931,543 downwards.
TGAACTTCTGCCAGCATTTGGTTCAGTGAGCACGTATGCTTCACAGGAATAACCACAGGTAACAAACAACATGTTCTTTGGGATGCAGCACTTCCTCATATTCTTTATGTTCATATTTCTTTTAGGGACGTGGTTCAGTGGGCATGGTGGTGATGGGTTGACAGTTGGACTAGATGATCTTTGTGTTTTTTTCCAACCTTAATGATTCTATGATTCTTAAATCCCTCAAGTCTCATGCATTTAACACTTTCAGTGATGAACTTCCAACATCTACGTACAACTAAAGATGCAATCCATAATGTAAAATGGATCGCTTTTGCAGTACTAGTTCAGGCTAGTTTGAGGCTCTAGATGTTGGGTGCAGTTAATGGTCAGTGTAGCTCAAGGCATGTTTTAGCTTTATTGATTTTTGAAGTCAGGTGTGAATGTGTTGCTATATCAATTTGTTTTTGTAATAGTGATGAAACTGAAGAAGTTGTTCTCCTGTTGGTGAAAGTCAAGGCTCTGCGTATTGCTGAAGAGCTCACTGAAGAGTGCAAACGGGAACATCTTAAATCTGTGATCAGGAAATAAGGATTTCTTTGAAGCAGCAGTTCTTTTACTGAAACAAGCCTGATGCTCACTCTAAAAAATGTGGTAACGTTTAATGAGTGGACTGCCTACGGTTGTTTTACTGTGAAATATTTTGTTTTTTTTTTTTTCCAAATGTCTTCTGATGCCATCTACTCCTAGATAGAATCACAATGGTCAGTGTGAAGTGCAGGTGTTCTGAAATATGACAAAGCCTCATTGCTTTGTTCTTTTGGGAAGGATGACTGCAGTAAGTGCCTGTAACGTTACCACTGCTGGTGAGCAGACAACTTCACGAGCTGTTTTCAGTACCACACCAAATCACTCTGACTCGGGAGTCACTGAACTCTAACTTATTGTCCACTTAATGAGATAACTCTACCAAACTCACAGTGAGTTCTTCATAGCATTTTGATCCCGACACAGAAGCAGGAATTCTGTATGCAGTGAGAAGTCTGATCTATGAACATCTACTGATGGTAAACGAGTGCTTAAGAAGGTAAGAAGTTGCACAGGAGAACGTCTTAACTACACTTACTCTTCTCCAGAGTATGATTTGTAGTGGAGCTTTGTACTTGAGATACAGACTGGACTTTGTGCACACATCTGGAGTTGTCACCCGCCCTCATTTATCAGACAAGCAGAACAACAACTCCAGTTACCTTCTAGTAATTGGCTCTCTAAGGACATTTATCTTTTGCTTCCCTCTAAGACCCATTAAACCTCATTTTGTTGTACCCATGTTAGATTTCGAATGTTGTGTAACTTCATATATGTGCAGTAAATATTACTGCTGCAGAATAAAAAGGATGTTTTACTGTAGAAACAGCAGTGCGCCACAAATTCTGCTAAGTTTGCAATTGCCTGCTTCTCTAAAATGTTATGTATGGGTCTTCCATTTAACTCTTGGAGGCTTTTATTCCCTATGGTTTTTCTGTTGTTTTTTATTACAGAATATGTATTTTTGTAAACTGTTTTAATTGTAAATAGCATTCATCAGTGTTATAGACAACAATGACTTTTAAAATAAAAGCAAAACCATTATTTTGAAAAGTAAAGATGTTTTTGTGTTAATGAGACTTTTAACGCTTTCAAGTCTCCAACACGGCAGGAATGTTATGTGAAGTATGGAAAAAAACTGTGGCACTGCTGGCGCTTCATTATCTGCAGGATTTAGGAGTTCTGTTGTAAGTAATTGCGCACTTCTACTTTCCTGAGTGCAAAGAAAATACAACTGATGGGTAATCAGCTGAAGCATGTGATCTCCGTGCTTGCTTTTGTCTCCTCTGCTTCCTTATTCATGTGGAAAGTTGCTCCCAAAGAAATTAGTCTTGTGCTGCTATGAAATTGGAATAGGTTCTATCCCGCTTTACCTCTGTAGAGGCTTCTTCCAGTGGCTGCAGACGTCACTTGTCATGACTGGTAAGCAGGGGAAGGCGATTTTTACTGGAGCTCAGAAGCCCCATCCCAGTTGAGTATCTTTGAGAACCTTCTGTGCCACTTTGTGGTGAACCTTGCACCCATTCACACAATCTGACTGGAGTAACAGCTAATCTGGCTTCATTCTTGCAAGCTGGTTTCAAAACGTTGGTATTACTGCTTTGTTGTCAGGTTACTATTGGTGCTTTATCAGATGTCATTTCAAAAGTGCCTTTACAGGACAGCTAAGCAGCACTTACACTCAGATTGTCCAGCTGGGCTTCTGTACATCTGCTTCCCTGCCGTAGCCCCCATCTGAACATCTTGAATGAAGCATTTTCACAATTGGCCCCTGTCTACTTGGCAAAGGCAGAAGAAACAGTTATTTGGAAGTGACAACACAATAACTGCAAACCCCTTCTATTAGCTGTGATTTAGAAGGGAAGGCAGAAGCAGGGCTGAACACACTGTAACGCTGTTTTCAGGAATGGACAGTTTAACATTCAGATGAGAACTGCTGAAATTTCACTGTCTTTTATTTGCATACGAAACTTGAAAATTGACAATTCTTACACTGAACTCAAAGCTGTTACTTG
>NC_052572.1:82843944-82928858 GCF_016699485.2 Gallus gallus | reverse complement strand
TACAGGAGCAAAAAGCATTAAGTTGACTGCATAGTCACTCTTGTCAGAAAGAGTTCATAAACATCAATGTTTGGTAACTATTCCTACAGAGAAACAGTAGAAGGCACATTTGTTCCATTTGCTCATGGATGTCTACAATATATTTCACCCACGCTTCTGGGGAAAAGGTACAGAAAAATAGAACAAAGGCTAAAAAGAGGTTAGGTTGCAGGTAGACTTGGTGGTCTTTAAGGTCTTTCCCAGCCTGAGCAGTTCTATGATTCTATGACTAAAAATAACAATTTTAAAAAGTAAAAAAATAAATTCCCAGAGACAGCTTACCTTTTCGGATACAGAGGGATAAAGACATCCTCCTCTACAGACTGCTTCATCCTCAGGACAACCGTGTTAATCAAATCCTGTCAAAAAAAAGAAAAAAAAAAGGAAAAATATTAACACATCCTCACAAGAAAAGGATCTCACCTTCCACTTACAACAATTTTAGGCAGTTATTTTGTTCATGTGGAAAAGCAAAATGGTAATTCAGCTGAATGCAGGTGCCACTGTATATAATAGACAGTAAGATCACAACGGCATTAAAGACCTGTGAGCAAGTCTCAGCTTTAACCATCTTTCTTTCTTTATTTTTTTTTTTTAAACAAAATCCTCTTGGATAACGAGATTAATGTATTTTCCAGCTATGAGGTTCTATTAAAAAAAACACAACAAAGCACCACAGCTACTATACAAACAGAATCTTCTCTAAAGCTTCTTCCTGAAGTCAAGTGTGGCGACTGCATAAACGTTTGTTATTATTTCTTTTCATACTAAGGGCCTAAACATCAACTTAGTTTCACCTACTTTATGCTGGATAAACTCCCAGATTTGCATGAGAATAAAACCAGAACTGGGCTAAGTGTATGTTACAGTGAATGTTTACAGTGAAGTGCAAACACTGCATCAAGAACTTCCTTCCCCATTACCACAACAGCCTTTACCTGTTTTGCCTGACTGCATTCCCTTCTGGACAGCACTTGTTTTTCAAACACGTTATCACAAAGCTGTGTAAGGCACTCAGTCTGTGAAGTCGATAAAGGATCCCACACATTCTTGGCAAATGCTGAAAAATAGGAATTATTTCATTCATGATATCCAAGTGGCTATCTGCTCTAGTTTCAAGGAAGCAAACATTCAAAAAGCTAAACCTTTCACTTGCAGTAACCTTAACAAGTAATTGTAACTATCAACATAATTTTACATGACCACTTATTTAAGGTTTGATTACCTAGCTGCAGTGAACGTCCTCAAGACAACCTTAATATACCTGTAATTTTTGGCAGGATAGTTTTTTCAATCACTCTAGGCAAAACTTCTTCATCAGGATCATCATCTCTTTTTGATTCAGATGACTTTTTGGCATCGCTGAATCCTTCTACAGCTCTGAACCAGGGCATCTCTTTCAGGTCTGTAGAATTCTGCTGAAAGATCATTCCCATTCGTTGTTCAGCTGTCAGGATTGAGAGAAAAAGCTCCATGCAGAAATATACCTAATGATACCAAAAGATTCTCATTTAATAGTTTTACATGGATTCTAATCACGGAATGGACCAAAGCAGCAAGCTAAAACTGAATGTAAAGCTAGATTTCAGAGGGTAGGGTTGTCAAAATGTCAGCAAACAGCTCCACATTAATAAAGATGCAAGTGATTCATATGCAAGCAACCTGACAAGAGGAAAAGATGCCCTCCTTCTAGTTAACAACACTTACCTCAAGCTCTGGAATGCCTCTATAATCCACGGCAAAGCTCCTGTACAGAAGTCTTCCCTGCAAGCAGCATGCCCCCGTCCTGTCATACTTTGAGATGCCAGAAATAGCCACAGGTCTTGCCAGTTAACAAAGGTGAGTACATCAGAGTAGACAAGTTTGCAAAGACAGTACAGACCAGAAACGTAGCGGAGCACCGCCTACCCAGAAGCCCAGAGGATATCAGAACACACGAACACACACACACAATTTTTCACAAAAATAAAGTCTGGTGATGCACCTACCTCAAGGGGACTCCAATTTATTAATTTGAACTCTGACTAATGGATTTAAAAGCTTAGGCAGGCAAAAACCGATGTAAGCATCGCAGTATGGGTCGGAAAACTTCTCTTTGCACTCCTGGAATTTCAACAGGATTTTTCTGATGTCCCAAACATCTGCATGGACATCTTCAAAGATTTTCTTACTCTCCTCTAAAACGTTATCTATGGATAATATTCAATAGGAATAAGAAGAAACAATCACAGAATTTATTGAGGCATAAGCTGAACAGTTCATGCACCTACAGAACAGAAGAAATATCTTTATGATAACAGCATTTGTGCTCCATCTTTCACACCTCTTACACTGAAATGGGTTTTAAAACCAGCACTTTTTCAGGAAAAAAGAGGTACAGAAGACCACAAAAAGACTTCTGCGGTTTTGAACAACTGCACAGATTGAAATACCCATTACATTTCATATTTTGTATGTCTCTTAAAAGCTCAGACACGAAAATCCTTCTTCTGTTATTCAGCAAATACGCACCGTGCCTCTCCCAGCTCCTCGTGACCTGCTCACTAAGGCAGTTCAAATCTCAATTTGAAATACATTCCAACATTGGACAAAAAACTGATTAAACTAAAGAAGCCTACAGTCTTATCTATTCTTCCCAAGGCATTGGTCAGAATTGTTTAAATGCATTAATTCTATGCTGTAGAAAATAAACTCATTCAAAAGGAGTATTTCTTCACTCTCCCTTGAAAATCCTTCCAAATATCTGAGGAATTTTGTTTGCATATACTGACCAACCTTTGCTCTTCTGGAATTCAGTCACCTCTGTCAGAGCCAGTTCTTCATCACTCGACATGCCTTCGTGGTGACCAGCTGTTTGTGAACGCTCTCTCAGCTGCCGCCTGCAAGTCCTGCATTCTGTAATGAACTCAGGTGAGTTATTCACCATGTACGCTGATAACAGAGGGTAGGTTAGATGTTCCGATGCACCCACTGCCACCCCACCAGCAACAATACCACCTGCCTATTTTTGTCATCTGTGCAATAATCACAACAATGTATTCCTATATATAATCACAATATCATTTATTCCAACAGCAGGGAAAAACCGACTTTCAGTTTCGTGAACAGCCTCACTTCAACTTATGTTAAATTAATAGTACCTATTAACATTCAGATTCCAATCAGCAGGAAGAAAACCCTCCATTAACAAACAGATGGTTTCCATGTACCTTGAGCTTTGGAAAGGAAAGGCATTTTTGCACGTGTGTGTATCATCTCGCTTAGTAACCACACAGATTTACCTTCATCCCTGTGTAAGTAACAGGAAGCAGATGCACACTTACTACAGTTAGATGTAATTATACATACCTTCGATGCTCACACGTTTTCAGAAGCTGCATCTTTTCATCACTCTCCAATCCATCATTACTTGGTTTGCCATTCCCAGCTACCAGAAGACAGGAACAAGACAAAGAGGTGAATGCAGAACACTGATTCTGCTTCTGCTCTTCATTTGGACACTAACCAAAGTAAACAAAACCTCCTGATGAAAAATTCACAGTGTCCTGTCTAAAGCACAGTCAATATTATAAGTGAACTGTAGGACAGCTGTGGCTGCTCCCTCGTGCAGGGGGATTGCCAGGTCACAGCCTGAACCCGGAGGTGAGCACCTGAGTGAGCACAGAGAGGGACCCCAGATCCACCCTTCCTCTCTCCCCTTCCTGGTGACGCTTCCAGCTGTGCTTCCCAGAGTGCACACACACTCAGAGTCTGCATGCTTTGCACCCACCCCACCTGCACACCAGTTAGAACCAGAAAGGGCTACATCCCCGAGCTCACTCTTCTCAAGCTGTTGCCAGTTATCAGTCAATCCTTCTTTGTCCTCCTGTTCTACAGTGCCTGCGTCCCAAACAAAGGCTCCACATCACCTTCGTTTGCTTTACACCTTGTAACAAGTGATGGAATACCAGCTCACCGCTTCCCAGTCCTGGATGGAAACGGACAGTGCCTACCACACTCTGTTCCCAACAATGGAAAAGGCAAACTGAGCCTGCATGTTAAGTTCCAGCTTCCAAACTTTACACATTATTGCATTTAGATTTCAACAGTCAGCTCCCTACCGTCTCCTGTTATTTGTGTCCCCTTGTATGTATGTCCAAATTACCCCTACTGATTCTTCAGTTCAACAGAGAAGTAGAAGCCAGAAGCATTTTCTGCTTGGGCTGTTCATCTGTATCAGTGTCAGCTGGCTTCAGTGCACACAAGACACAAAACCGGCTGCCCCTACTGACATACTGCAGCATAAGAAAACACAGCATTTCCATCAAATACAACCAGCAACACAACAGTTCAAAGCTCTCTCAAACACTCAAGTACAGGTTAATTTAATTATACCAGTATTATAATTTATATATATATATATATATATATATATATATAATTTATACCAACTTAATTTAAGCTTCAGGCACAGAAGCATATCAGCACTTACCTTGTGCTCATTGCCCAACACAAACAATCGGAATCGTCTCCTTACTAACCTTATAGCCCAAAAGCTTATGCTTACAGCTCTCACTAGTTATTAAATGAAATACCCCTGAAAAGTCTACATTTCTTACAATTCTGCTTTTTAATTTTCTTAAAAAAAAAAACAACAAAATCTCCTTTGGTATCTCATACGATTGCTCAGTTTGAGAAAGACTTTAACAGAACCCAGAAGCAGACTTTAATTTAACTTCCTTCCCTGAAGGGGGGAGCAGATTTCAATGAAAACAATTCAATTAAGATGAGCACTGAGAGGTGATGGGGATGGCTATCTCGGTAGCTGCAGATGCCTGACCCCACCTGTCCTTCTCACACGCTCCCTTGCAAGTTCCCATCTCCACCCAGGACATCTCAGCTGCCCACTGCCTTGTCTGAACAGGCTGAAGAGCCACGACAAAAGGACTGACAGCCCCACCTGCCCTGAGTCGCTCACCTTCCCGCTCCTCCTCCACGCTCCCGAAGCTCAACAGTTGCTGGTTTGGAGTCATCGGGCGCATGCTCGCTGTGACCTGGAGGACTAATCACAATAGAGAGCGGCGGATGAGCTGCACAGAGCGGTTACGAAGCCACTTCCGCATTCCTACGCGCACGCGTTGTGCCGCCTGCAGGACTGAGCAGCGGACAGCGGCAGTTCCGCGCATTGGCCACGAGGTGGCGGAAGAGACCGCGGAAAGAACTTGGACGGGATCGATGCGGCCCGCGGCGCAATCGCTGGCGGTCAGTGCTCTGTCGGGATGACGGGGGAAGAACACGGAATGAGAAGTGGGGGGCGGTGGGGGTGAAGACGAAGAAAACAGAGGGAAACTCCTCCAAACTCAGGAAAGCCGTGCTAAGAGCTTTACAAAAAGAAAATAATAATAATAAAAAACAAAAGATAAAAAAATTACTTTTTGCCAGCATCTGTTGCACTGTTCTGAAATATTCACATGCCAAAATGTAACTGCCCAGTACATTTAACGACAACAAAATTAAAGCACGTTGGCAGAAAGCAGAGCGCCATATTGGTGTTCACTCAGCCTCTGTCTTCTTCGTGCTTTCATGTATTTCACAGCTACCTAATGTAAATCACAGCTACCTCTGGAAGACAGCCCGAGAGCTGTGCAGGTCCATCAGGCTCAGCTGCAGCTTTCATCTGCCCTTCTCTGGCCCTCCTGCAGCTGGAGAGAGAGCACAGGAGGGCACGTGGGATGCAGACCCTCCCCAGTCAGCCGCAGCAGTCGCTCCTGCCAGCACTCCCTTTCCCCCACGTCTTTCCCATTGGACAGTCTGGAGCCCTGTGTGGCAGAGGAGGAGAGAGCTGCAGGCAGAAGGAAAACGGGCTGCTGGGATTCCTCCATCCCACTGCCAGGTGTCTTCTCTGCCGTTTGGGGGTGGGAAGGGAGTTGTGGGAGCACCCGTGGGGCTCCGGGCAGGAGGGAAGGAAGCAAAGATGCAGCTGCAGGCAGCGGGCTCTGGGCTGGAGCAGTGCAGCCAGGCACAAACAGTGACAACGTACACACACAGATAAACACCCAGCACAGAATCTGGCACTCTACGGTCCTCCCAGAGCTTGTTACTGCTTTTTAGGCTGCTCTACAGGTATTCTGTCCTATCCCCATCATTCCCCTGTGTCTTGCCCCCTTCCTTCACCCCGTGCCTTCCCCATTCCTTTTCCAGGCTTTCCCTTTCCTTTCCCCGCTTCCTTCCCCACGCCTTCCCCCTGCAACAGCCCCATGTTCTGCTGCTGTTCTCAGCTGACAATCCTTACACCACACTGTTCAAACACATCGGATCAGACTGCATACTGGCACTGATATTAAAACAACAACAAATACATACAGTATTACGTGTGGATAACAAACTCCTACCTGCTTGAAGACCAATAGCAGCTCCTCATCCTGCAGTAACTCCTGCACACGGCCAGGTCTCCCGTGCAGGGATTTGGCATCTGCAGTGGCTTCGCAACATTGGATTTGAGTCTTTGACTTCCACCTCAATCTGCTCGACAGCAAACTGCCAGAAAGGAGGAAGAAGGAACGTGCCAGCAGTGGATGCGATCGGCAGAGCCAGCAGGGCATCCCCTGCTTCAAAGGGCACTCTGCCTTTCATCCCCACCCTGGGGCAGCCACTCTCCTGCTTTGCCTCTCCCCAGGGCCTGCAGGGTTTGTTCCATTGCATGCTGTACCCGCATGGCCAGCACGTGCTACGGAGCCCAAGTGGAACACCTGTTGCAGAACAAGTCTTCGCAAGAACAAGACCTACAACCCAGATGAGCTCCCTCTACGAAACAAAACACTTGTGGCTACAGCCACAACTACAAGCTGTCTCAAAACTGTCAGGGTACTTTGTTCCATCCCAGGATCCTTCTTCACTTGCAGGCCTTTAGGTCACCATCGCAGTCAAGATTAAAATTTAGGCTACATCCCAGCCACTCAGGCCTCCCGCTGCCATTCGCTTCTATGCTCGAGGGCCCCAGTAAAAAGGCCCTGGGCCTTCACAAGTGAAGCAATGCAACCTGACAGGACGGCTCTCTTGTGGAGCAGCAGCGCTTCAGGATTTGATATTCACAAAGGAACGGCAACACCTGAGCAACACAGAGGAAGGTAGCAGGAATAAAAGGGCAAAGCAAGGCAAAACCTCGGGGAAAGAAAGGGAAAGGTGAGAGGAAAATGTCACACAGCCTGCAAGGTGCCCTAAAGAGCCATAACAAAGTCTGGCAGCACTGCCGTGTTGTGCAATGAGAAAGATTTGTATATGTACATGGTCCTTACCTGTTCAGGTAACCAGTCACCTAAGTTGGGTTCTGGGGAATTACGGGACATGCAGCTTTCCAATCCTCAGCAGCATATGGACAAGTAAGGAGAAGGAAATAAAGGATGGCAGAGCACCATCAACACAGACAGTGCATGTCCATGCAGATTCCCAAATAGACAGCTTCCTGGGTTGTTTCTGCTTTTGTAGCATTTGCGTGCTGCAGATGAGGAAAATGCTCTGATGTATGAGTCTTCTGCAAGAGCCACCTACAGGTAAATGGCAGCTAACCTGCAGACCGAGCAGTACTGCCTGGCGTTGGTCAGGGGGAGCTCCTCCTGCAGCTGCTGGATGCTGATGCTGACAGGGCTGCAGATGCTCTGCAGGGCCAGCTCGTAGCTGGCAGCCAGGAATGGACACGGCGGGAGAGACGAGAGAGCTGGCGGGGACCAGCCGAGGCATCCAGGAGCATCCAAAAGCCCTCACTCAAAAGCATCACAAAGCCACAGCCATACCACGGAAGCTGGGCATGATCATGAGCAGCATCCCGGATGCTGGAGATTCTTTGCTACCATACACTACGGGAGCACAGCTCTCGCTGCAGGCATCCCACAGCCAGACAAAATGGGAACAAACCCGCAGCTCTGCTGCACGCACAGCCCACAGCCATAGCCTTGCAACATGAGCTGCCTTGCTGTTGCTTGCATCCATCCCAATCCCTGGGAATGAAGACTCAGAAGGCAGTCAAGGCGTTGATCCAGCACCAGCGTGCTTTTATTCCTTAAATGCCAGGAGGGCTTTTTGGTGAGAGGTCCGGTGTACACATGGGACTCATCCTCTCTTGGGAAGGAGAGAGGGGCTCAGAGCTCGTGCTGCTGCCTGGTGCCTGGGACTGGAGCTCTGATTCTACGTCCCCCTCCACCAGGCTCGGCTCCTCCTGGCTGACGCTGACCTGCTCCTGCATGGAGCTGCTGCTGTCGGGGCACTCGGGCTGTGCTTGGGCTGGGCTGCACTGCAGTGACGCCCCGTCACGGTCCTGCTCGGTGACCGCTGTTTCTGGCAGGCTCAGGTCAGCGTCTTCTGCACAGCCAGGAGAGATGAGGGCTTCCACCTGGATGAGCACCTTCATTCCCTCACTGATGTTATATGGCAGGCTGTCATCCGAGCTGCAGCGATTCATGCTTCCTAGCAGCTCTGCATTGATATAAGCACACAGATCGTCATCGCTATAGGCTCTGGCTCTTCTGCGTGGACGAGGGCTCGGTTCACCTAGGAAGGAGTAGATACACAGGCAAACAGTTAGTGGCAAACTTGCACAAGCTGAATGATGAGAGTGGTCCTTGAGATTTGCTTATGCAGTGGCAGCAGGACAAAGCCAATAGGACAATAGCAACAGGAGGAGCACTGTCTCGAAAGGAACTGTTGCGCTTTTGTTGTTTGTCTTTCTCTTTTGTGTGGACTCCAAGCATGAATTCGATGGCGCTGACAAGCAGGGTTTTGACAGCTGGATGTGCACCCTTACCTGCCAGGACCACCACCTCTGTTTCCGAGGGCTCCCTGGCATCGCGCTGCAGTTGGCGTTTGGCCACAGAGGATGGTTTTCTGGGCCTGAAACAGGAACACCAACTGCATGCTGGGGATTCCTTCACCCTGCTGGGTGGACTTGGTCTGGAGGGAGAAAAGAGGGAGCGGTGTGAGTCGTGCATGGTGCAGGGTGAGGGAAGAGCTGCCCTGAGCTCTTGCCAACACTTGCTTGTTCCTAGCACTGCCTGCTTCCTGCTGAAACACAACTTAGAAGCTTGCTCTGATTCACACGGTTGAGGACGGTTCCATTTCTAGAGCTCAGCCCTGGAGTCTTGCTGGCTACATTCCCCTCAGCCATGTCAACCCAGATGCAGAGCATGCGAGCAGAGGCTGCACAGCTGTTCAGGACAGCATCGAAGGGAGGGCTTTGATTGAGCTGAAGCTGTAAATGCTTGCTGAGGAACCGTGCAGCCAGAGAAAAAGTTCAAAAGCATCTCTGACTCTGACATTAGTAGAAGGCCCCCTCTGCTGGCTGAACTGAGCCCGTCAGGCAACTGCGTCTTAGTTGAACCTCAGAGTCCAAAGGGAGAGGACATTCAGTACACCACCACACGCCCCATTAGCGTCACGTAGCTTCTGCAAGTTTTGGCACTAGCAATAGTGGAGAAAAACCCACTAAAGCCCAAACAACCAAGTCTGATAGGAAGCTGCTGGAAAAGAAAGTCCTCTTTACCTTTCAGATGGAAAGTCAATGATTGTGTGGAATTTCCCCCGCGCAGCTGCGGGGCCTTCTTCCACGTCCATGTCCCTGCTCTCTGTCACAGCGGGAGAGCTGCTGTGGCCTCCCCTCTGTGCCTGTGCCTCCTCCAGGGTGAGCAGCTTGGTGGCAGGAGAAGACACCCGCACAGACTTGGGACCTGATGGTGAACTGCGCCCTGGAAGGGAAGACCACAGCTAAGACGGAGGATCAGAAAGCAGCGGCACAGCCATCACAGTTCTGGGGGAGCTGCCGCACATCTCTCAGCCTTGCTTATCCGAACCACTGGAAAAAGAGGAGGTCAAAACCCTTTCATCAAGCTTCACCTGCACGCAAAACATCACCATGACAGGGACGGTTTTCTCATGCTCAACTTTGGGCTTGGACATTCTCCGCATCCAGCCACAGGTTGCCATATTCTCATCTAAGCCCACAAATCTGCTGGCCCCCTGATAGCAAAAGCGTAGCTCAACAATCCTGGAGAAGGCCTGCATTTGATCAAGGTGTCTCATCAAGACAAAGCTCATGCAGGAAGATGCTCACCTGCTCCATCTCCGATGCCTGATGTGGAGCTGGAGCAGAAGAGGACGTCGGTGTGGTTGATGAGGAACTCCACCACATCCGACTGCCTCTGCAGTTCCACGCAGGCAGCTCTTCCGCTGGCGCAGGCAGCCTCGTTCTGCTGGGATCTGTAGAAAAGGCAGATTGGAGAAGTCATTGACCCGAGATCGTTTCCCCACGTTTGGGCATTTGGGCAGCCAAAGGCTGTCCAGTTGGGCTCTGGAGACTTCCGCAGTGGGCAAGCACTGATGCCACTGAAGACATTCTCCCGGCTGATCAAGGACACACCAGCCCCATCTGACAAAACCAAGAGAGCACAAATTGTCCTCCTCTCCAAAGTGTGCCCGTGGGGAGAACAGATGGAAGCCTTGTGCTGAGGCGGAAAAAGAAGTTTACCTGAAGAGGTTGGGAGCCCACACAATCGCTAAGTTCTTAGCGTGCATGTTTGTGATGGAGCAGCTCCCAGCCAGACAAGCCAAGTGTCTCAGAAGGTATTCCAGCGTCCTGGAAAGCAAGAGCCAAACCTTCAGCACCACTGAGCACGCCGGGCTCACATTCACCAAACAAACCACTCTTCATGCCACTGCTTGTTCTTGCTTCTAGCAAGTAGATCAAGCTTTCCCAAGTGCCACGCTGCAGCACCAAGCTCCAGCACAGCACAGCCGCAGCCATCAGCTGCACCAGCCGTGCCCCCGTGCCCAGGAGCTGACCCAATCCATTCACCCCACGCAGCCATCCACCACTTCCACACACACAGGCATCACGTTGCCAGCGTGAGACAAAGCCTGCCATCGCATCATCGCCCTCTGAAATGCAGCAGGGCTGAGCTCCCCAGACTGAGGGCAGCAGTTTTCTGACCTGTAGTGAGGCGCGGGCAGCTGCTGGATGACCTCCTGCACTCGGAGCAACCGCTCTTCATCTGTACCGGCACAAACAGCATCCTGGAAGAAAGCAGAAAGGGATTGAGACACACGTCATGCGAGTCAAGCGCATGGGGCTAACAGAAAAAGGGCCTCAAAGCTGCAGAGGGCACTGCTGCTCCCATCTCCCACATTTCCAATGGCAGGATGCACACACCAGGTGTTACGGTGCACCCGGTGTGCAGGAAGCATGAGCTGCTTGTTGTACAGAGACACCCACTGGATGTCCATCAAAACCCCAACTTCAACAGAAAAAAGACCAAAAAAAGGTGCGCAGGCGTGTGTGTGGATGGGAAAGGCCACGAAGAGGGACATGAAGGCCATTGCCTTGTGCTTACCGAGAACTTGCCATGCAGCTGCTCGCTCAGCAGAGGGCTCGGGAGCTCCCTGAAGTACATCTTGCACAGGGAGCTCACGCTGTGAATGTCCCGGACGGTGAGCTCCGGAATCTGCTCCGACTCAAAGTCATGGCTGGAGAGAAGGACACAAAAACAGAGGGCTTGGAGAAAGAGGAAAACAACTCCAAAGCAAGACAACATACAGTCCAGAAGCACTCTTACCGCAGCTTCTGGATCTTGGACGCCACGCCGGACAGGCGGTAGATCCCCTGCACCACACCGTGCTGCTCAATGAACTCAGCGCAGCTCTGCAGGACCTGGGGGACTACAGAACAAGGGCCAGCGCTTAGCTGAGCTCCTGATTCAAGTCCTGCTTCAGACGCTGCCCCTGTCACATCCCATCCACTAAGCCCAGCCGCGCTACTGCTTGCCTCCTCCGTAGAGGAGAAAAAAGGCTGTCGCAGACGGCGCAGACAGGCAGGAGCCGGGGACAAAACTGGACACGGACGTGTTCTTGGCTTTCAAGAAATGCCAGGACCTGCCAAGCAGCCTGAAGAAAGAAATTCTGGGGAAGCCAGAGACACTGCCACAAGTCCCATCACAGCTCCCACCGCAATGGAGGCGTGAGACCTCATGTCCAGAAGAGCTAGGAAACTGACGCACTACACTCTCCTGGGCCAAAAGGCTTCCTTGGTTTTCAGGCTAGCGTGGGATTGGCTTACACCTTTGGCTTTAAGCAAATACAAGTGTGCCGGTCTCCTATGAGCGTTAGCCTCAGCTTCCTTTCAGCCATCAACTCCCATTTCACGTTTCTCCACCGCTATCAACCTGCCCCTTGCTAGACACGATCTCCCTTTCATCTTTACATGCCCAACAGAGGAAGCTCTCAGGAACGGGCTGTTCCTTACCATCACGGCCAGAGTGGAGAAGATGCTCTCCCAGGTCACAGCCAAACACCCCTCCCTTCTCCTTCTCCTTCTCCATCTCCCGCTGCTTCGGTTCCTTTGGGCGGGCCTTCACGAAGGAACGAAGGAAGCTGAGGAGCTTGCCACGCTTCTTTGGCACTGCACAACAAAAGGAAGAAACCAGTTCATTTCAGGTTGGGCTCAGTGCGACCAGGCTGAGCGGAAACACATGCTACAGAGCACGTCAAAGCAGCAAGAACATTGCCAACACTGCATTCTACAAGGATTCGAGCATTTGCCCAAGCCCTCATTCTCACTGCCTACAGAACAGCAGCCCTACGCCCCGTGGGATGCAGGAAGGATCATCAACACAGAGGAGAACGTGGGATGGATAAAGGAGGTATTCAACACAGAACACACCCAGAAAAAGACTCCATTTGACTTCCCCGCGCCACCACATGTAACATCCGTACCTGGCTTTGGCGCTGAATTGATGAGGGCCTCGGGAAGTTTTCCACTAATGAGCTCCACGCACTCACCAGGGAAGAACCCAACCTGTAAGAAGAAAAGAAAGAGTGATGGAATACTGGATGCAGCGTTTCTCAGGCCTCGACTGTTGCACCAACAAAGAATAGCCTGCACAAGAGTAATCCTCGTCCAGCATTTGCAGCAAGAAGACCTACAAAAGCAATACTTGGTTCCGCAGAAGATGGCTCTGTCCTCTGTGCTTGTACTAAGGACAGAGGTGGTCAAATCCTGACTGCGCATTGAGCACAAGAGGCTCTTGCTTTTAAGTCACATGAGGAGACAGTTTCCTACCCAAGCCCAGAGCCAAAGGGAAAGGCCTCTGACAGCGACACAGGGAAACTGTTGACGTCCAGAAGCCACCCTGTGTGGGCAGAGCAGCTCGAAGCTGATGTTCCTCACTTGACTGCAATTGCGCCCAGGAGTCTGAAACTTGTGCCTACCTGAAAGCCATGCTTGCCTCTCCACCAGGGGCTCAGCTCCTTTGCTGGCATAGCAGTAATGCACACCAGGTCTCCCACCTGCAAGACATTGCAACATCAATCCCAGCGTCAGCACAGCTGGGAGGAAAGCACAGCTGAAATGGCACCCTTCTTCTGCACTGCCAAAGAGCGCACAGCTTGAGAGCAATTGCACCGGGGCAGCTCTTCAGGCATTTCCCGTCGGAAAGCTGAACGTGGAGGTACAAGAGTCACTGCCTTACACACCAGACAGAATACAGTGCAAGCATGCCATATGAAACCATCTTTTAGACATGGCTGAACTCCTCCCTGCATCCAACCCAGTGCAAGTCCTATCTGGACCTGCATCTTCTGGGCTTCGCCTCACAAGGCATTCTGAAGGTGTCTGAGAATATTCCTGATGCATTCACACGGTATACTCTTCTGGCCGTGACAACAAGGAACGCCTTCTTTATCTGCTTACCTCCAAGGAGAGCTCATCCGCTGCCTGGGCAATGTATCTCTTAATAACATGGCCAGCAGCAATAGCTGGAATATTAAGAGATAACTCCTCACGGACCAGCAAGGGCTTCCCCTGGTTCTCAGGCTGAAACAGAGAGCACAGGCCATGGTGAGGAGCTGAGGACAAACAAGGAGGATTTCAGGGTGCCATCTCGATGCCACTAGCAAGGAAATGAAGCTTTTAAGGCAGCTCTTCAGGGACACCGAGAGAGCCGGAAGGATGCTCTCTCTTGAAAAGCAGGAGAGCACACCGGTGGCTCATTCTGCTGGCTCAAGGCAGGGAACAGAGACCAAGCAGAGCTTCACACTGTACCTCCGTCCATGCCCGGTCAGGCCCATGGCTGATCTCGCTGCTCGTGATGCCCATCACAGCAGGCGCGACAAGCTGCAACAGAAAAGAAACACATTTCCTGTGCTCACACAGCACTGGATCAAGAGACTTCTTCAGAACTACTTCTAGAAACAACAACTGTGTGCAGTCTATTCAAACGGGACAGCCGTTGCAATACGCAGCACTGGACCAAGTCGCTGTCCCTCTGCTAGCAGATGGGGACTCTGGCACAAAGCAACAGATGCATTTGCCCGCAGCACGCTGAGAGCGCAGTAGCAGGCCAGGGAGAGGTGTCACTGCTGGGGCTGGAGCTGCTCCCCAGCCCCCGGCTCCCAGCAGCAGCCTCACCACCAGCGCCGGCCGCAGCCTTGCCCACGCATTTCCTCTGCCTGCATGCCCTCTGTGCTCCCTACAGCTGTCGGGCACACTCACACAGCCAAAGCATGCACGCTTCTGCCCCTGGCTCATGTTGTGCAGCTCTGCACAAACTGCGGCTAGGGCTCTTTGCCTAAGGGATTGCCTTCCTTCACACTAGCTGCTCCCAGCACTACAGGCAGCATCCTGCTGAGTGTTGAGCTGGAGAGGAAGTGGAAAAAACCCACACGTGACCAGAGCTGCATTTCAGCTGGACGAGGCTGTGTTACTACACACGGTGTGACTAAACACGGGCTGCTGAACCATGTGGCAATACAAAACATGGCACGTACCTGGCAAGAGATCAGAACAAGGGAGAAGAAGATCCTCGAACCCGCAGCCGTTCCTTGTCACTTTGCTCTGATCTTCCACGAGCAAAAGCTGCACCAAGGGAGCAGGCGGAGGGTGGGCAGGGGACAGAGAAAGAGCAGGTCAGTGAGCCTCCACAATTTAGCAAGGAAGGCGAGGGAAAAACCGTTGGACAAATGCCATCTTGATGGATGGCTTTGGAAGTGATGGCCTGGGGGAAAATGGCGTCTGATGGTCCAGATGAAGAAATATGATCCTAGGAGCTTGACCAGCCAGCACTTCTCAAGCCCTCGCTGCCCACCCGTCTATCCCGCACCGTCTCAGCTTACCTACAAGGCGCTGCACAAGACGGGATGAAGACGAACACACTCAGTAGATGCACAAGTGCAACAAGCCACGTACTCACGCCGAGCTCAAGCGCTCCAATGAAGGGAAGCAGCACGCGCTGCTCCTCCCCTCATTCTAGCCGCTTATGACATCACTAAGGGCCACCCGGCTGCTCCACCATGGACGGACAAGGTTGGGAGGCAAGACCACGTCACAAGACCACAGGATTCCAAAAGGGCACCCCAGCGTTCGAGAAATCAGTGCGTGGTTGGAATTCCATCCCAGCCAAATCCTGGAGAAGCTGGCATGGGCTTGTCGGGACCAAAGTGCAGGACCCGGCGCTTGGTGCTGTTGAGCCTCTTGCTGGGCCTATGGCAAATCCACACTAGGGTCCTTCTTTGCATCCACGGGCGGCTTAGAGCAGCCATCTCTTTCACCTGGATGGAAATAAAGGAAGAGAAATACATAGTACTACTACTAGACTGCTTCGACAGTTTCTTTCCCGAGTGCATTTTTGCCTTTTGGCTTCCATGACGACCTCATTTCCTCCTCCTTTTCTTTGGGGGGAAGCTGCCCCCAGTGCTTTAGCTTCACAAGATAGCATGAAACATGACACTAAGACAAACGCTTGTCCTGGGTGCAGGGTGGCTGTGCTTTGCCAGGCATATACAGGAGGGTAGGGCTAGGAAACGCCACGTGGCAGCCCCAAGCCTTGGGGGTCTTGCCAAGTCTGCATTCAGTCACTGTGGCCACAGCTGCTGCCTCACTGCCAGAACGTATCCGAGGATACAGATGGACGCAGGCACTCCTGCTCCTTCTGCAAAGCCCTCCTCTGCACAGCCCGTTAGCTGCTGATCACTGCTACGCCAACCGGGCTCCCCTTTACAGCAGCCTTGGGATAAACACGATTGTACTCTTCCGTGCAGCAGCAAGCTCCAGGGATGAAGCAGCAGACAGGAAACCAACAGAATCTACTGCTGCTGAATCCACCAGCTCCTTCTGCCCACCAAGAGTAATACCAAAGCACAGAACACAAGTGGGATAAGCGCATCTCGCACACGGACAAAGGGAATCAAAACAGCTCCTTCGAGAAGAGCTTGTTGGGTAAACCCAGCCTCAGAGACACAAATGCATCTGGTTCCAGTAAATATTTCGGCACCTTGTTGATGAAACGCTGTTCTGTTGCTTGGAGAGCACGAAGCATGCTGTGTTGACAGGCACAGCAGCACGATGCCCAAGCTGAGCACGCAAACCTCCCCAGCACCCCTGGCCAATGCTGCCAGGGAAATGCACGACCTGCAGCCCCACACGGCTCGCTGCACGGACACTGGGGGGCTGTCTTAGTCTCAGGTGGGATCCATTTTTCTTCAGTGTCTGCTATGATGCTATGACAGTGAGAACACTCTCGTGTTTATAGTTTCTGAGAAGCAGACCTGGACAGAGCCAAGGCCGTTCTCAGCAAAGCTCTCAAGAAGGAGCTGGGAGGAAACCAAATGAGGACAGCTGATGTCAACGGGCCAAAGGGATATTCCATACCATATGACATCAGGTGGAAGGGGTTATGGACGAGGTGGGAGCTCATCTCACTCTCTTCCTCTGCTTGCCCATTGCTTGGGAGGTGCTGAGCCACTGCTTCTACATCACTTCTTACATACATTCATATATATATGTGTGTGTGTGTGTGTGCGTGCATCCGTTACTTCTGTCCTTTTCTCTACCTTTGGAAAGAGATTTCTCTCAACATATGAGTTCCACATTCTTTTTTTTCCCCCCATAATTCTCTCCCCCATCCCACCGGAAGGGGGCAGTAAGCAAAGGACTCTGTGGTGCTCAACCACACGAGGGCTGCAAAGCAATGGCAGCAGACGTGCAGTGCACTGTCATAAGTGCACATGTACATAAGCAGATGCTCTCATCCACACGTGCAAATCTGGGGGCGAGGAATAAAAGGCTCGCTGGGCCATGGGCAAAGCAGGGAGCAGATGATAGGCAGGAAACAGGAAGGAGTTGAAGAGCAGCTCTCCTACACCAAAGACAGGGAGAGCTGAGTCAGCACCACGGGAGGACTTACGACACAGCTTGAGAGCTTACAGAGACCTGAGATTTCCAAAGGAGGCAGCCACGGTAACTCTCACCAGTCTTTTGCAGGGCTCTCACGGATTCTTGCAATGCTGACTTCCACTGCCTATGGCATCTGTAGAAAGCCCAGGTGACAAATGCTCACTCTGTCTGGGTAACGCTTCCATGCTTCCATGGTTATCACTGAAACAAAAGTAAAAAATAAAAAGCATGCAACCCTATGAAATTTGCCTCTCTACTGCTGTCAGCGTGACATTCAAGTCTGTCTTCCACACAGCTCCATCCCAGTGCCAAAAAGAAACACGTACAGAGATGTTTAGATGATTCTTTGTGCAGATACAGGTGCAGGTGCATGTGCATTCTCTACAGCAAGACATAGCAATTTCTCAAGCAGTACGACGGAAGGTCAGTGGAAAGGAAATATAGGATGAACTCTTTTCATACAAAAAGTCCTTGCTAAACCTCTCCCCAGCAAAAAGGAAGCCTGCTGGGCATTGTTAGCAGCAGTTCCCAGAACGTCTTGCACCACAAAATGCAGCACGCTCCTTTTTTGCACAGGCCCCTCGTTTCTCTAAGCAGCGTCAAATACCCTCCACTTCAAATACACCCATCAGATAATGAACAGAGCTCAGAAGGGGTTAGGAGTAGAGCGACACACAGCTCCGCTTCGCGCTGAGGGCAGTTTTGGCCCTCCGAGCTTGCCGTAGCCACCCTGCGCTCTGGCGCCGGCGGACCGGAAGTACTCGTAGTCACTATGGCAGCCGCCTGCGGGGGGTTTGAGCTGCGAGGCTGTGGGGAACGGTGCCTTTTGAGAACGGTGTTTTTCTGAGCTTTTAATTCAGCGGGTGGTTTTCTTCCTCGATGTGTCGAATGAACGGCGATGGAGAGCCCACAGAATTCCAGCCTCCCTCGAGGCCCGTCATTATTGACAAGCAGAAGCAGAGAGAGGAGAGGAGGTAGAAGGGGTAGGCCGCGGTGGGGGCCGCCCTCAGATTCCTCAGGGCTCTGAGGCATTGGTACTCGAAAAGTGCGTGTCGGAAGGTGACAGAGACACGGGCCCTGCCTCTGCCTTTGCCTCACATCTCGAGGTCAGCTGGGAGCTGAGTGCACGTATTTCTGTTTGTGAAATGGAATTCCTCTTGTGCTAAGCATTTTTCATGTCTCCGAAACCCACCTGCATTGCTTTAAGCGGCACAGTGTTTAAAGTGGCGGTGCTGCCTCTGAGAGGAGAGTGACGATGTGATACTGTGCACACTGGGAGTATTGGTCAACAGTTGGCTGCACGTACCCAGCAGTGTGCCCAGGTGGCCAAGAATGCCAGCAGCATCCTGGCCTGTGTCAGAAATAGTGCAGTCAGAAGGACTGGTGAAGCGATCTGCCTGCTGTTCTCAGCACTGGTGAAACTGCATGTCCAGTACTGTGCTCAGTTTTGGGCCCCTCACTACAAGAGAGGCACTGGGGCCCTGGATCGCGTCCAGAGAAGGGCAACAGAGTGGTGAAGGATCTGGGGCACAATATTGTGGGAGTGTCTGAAGGAGCAGGGAGTGTTCAGTCTGGAGGAGATTCAAAGGAAACCTCATTTCTCTGCACCACTACCTGAAAGGAGGTTGTGGCTGCGTGGGAGTCAGCTTCTCCTCCCAAGGAGCAGCAGGAGGACAAGAGGTGATGGCCTTCTGTTGTGCCAGGGGAGGTTCAGGTTGGATACTAGGAAAAATGTCCTCTCGAAATGCCCAGGCAGGTGGTGGCCATACTGGCCATACTGGCCAGTACTGTGTCAGGAAGCGTGCCTTCAACTTAGCTGCCAGACTGTTGAACTCCAGAGCATAAGGAGATTTCTATGGCACGGTATAATTCATCGGAGCAGAAAAGAGTTTTAAGAGTCCCCTTAAGCTTTGCCAACACAAGATAACCACTTGAATGTGGTGTCTCCTGTAGGCTCTCTTCAGCTGTTTGTAAAAAACAGTAGGAAAAAAATTATTATCTTTTACTATCAAGTGATGAAAAAAGTGTTTTTTCATCTGTGTCTCATTTAGACCGTGAAGAAATTCCTGTAAACAAGGCAGGAGTTTAATTTTTTAGTGGGAACGTAGGCGATAATTTAGTTAACTTTCTGACTGATACCGGGATTGTATCAGGATGGTAAGCAGTCACCTGGGGTTTCTGCAGGGCTCCATTTCAGAGCCAAGTGGAGGACTGCATCAGAGAAGGGTCAGGGTGGAAAAGCTTCTGCACCGGAGGTTGACCGTGCACAGAACAGGTTGCCCAGGCCCAAATATGCCAGAGTTCAAGGAGCCTTTGGACACCACTCTCAGACAGAGTGTGGCTGGATTTATGTGGAGGCAGGGGTTGGTTTTATGGGGAGGCAGGGGTTGAACTCCTATGATCCTTGTGAGTCTCCTCCAAGTGGCCATTCTACAATGGCCTGGAAGGCTGTTAAACAGCTTTTGGTTGTGTTAGTTATCAATTTTGTCAGCTTTCAAGTTTTGTATGTAAATAAAAGACAGGGAAATTTCAGCAGTTCTTGTCTGAATGTTAAACTGCCTGTTCCTGAGAACAAACATTCCCTTTTCTGACCACAGTTACAGTGTGTTCAGTCCTGCTTCTGCCTTCCCTTCTAAATCACAGCTAATAGAAGAGGTTTGCAGTTATTGTGTTGTCACTTCCAAATAACTGTTTCTTCTGCCTTTGCCAAGTAGACAGGGGCCAATTGTGAAAATGCTTCACTCAGTAGGTTCAGAAGGGGGCTATGGCAGGGAAGCAGATGTACAGAAGCCCAGCTGGACAATCTGAGAGTAAGTGCTGCTTAGCTGTCCTGTAAAGGCACTTTTGAAATGAATTCTGATAAAGCACCAATAGTAACCTGACAACAAAGCAGTAATACCAACGTTTTGAAACCAGCTTGCAAGAATGAAGCCAGATTAGCTGTTACTCCAGTCACGTTGTGTGAATGGGTGCAAGGTTCACCACAAAGTGGCACAGAAGGTTCTCAAAGATACTCAACTGGGATGGGGCTTCTGAGCTCCAGTAAAAATCGCCTTCCCCTGCTTACCAGTCATGACAAGTGACGTCTGCAGCCACTGGAAGAAGCCTCTACAGAGGTAAAGCGTGATAGAACCTATTCCAATTTCATAGCAGCACAAGACTAATTTCTTTGGGAGCAACTTTCAACATGAATAAGGAAGCAGAGGAGACAAAAGCAAGCACGGAGATCACATGCTTCAGCTGATTATCCATCAGTTGTATTTTCTTTGCACTCAGGAAAGTAGAAGTGCGCAATTACTTACAACAGAACTCCTAAATCCTGCAGATAATGAAGCGCCAGCAGTGCCACAGTTTTTGTCCATACTTCACATAACATTCCTGTCGTGTTCAAGACTTGAAAGCGTTAAAAGTCTCATTAACACAAAGACATCTTTACTTTTCAAAATAATGGTTTTGCTTTTATTTTAAAAGTCATTGTTGTCTATAACACTGATGAATGCTATTTACAATTAAAATAGTTTACAAGAATACATATTCTGTAATAAAAAACAACAGAAAAACCATAGGGAATAAAAGCCCCCAAGAGTTAAATGGAAGACCCATACATAACATTTTAGAGAAGCAGGCAATAGCAAACTTAGCAGAATTTGTGACACACTGCTGTTTCTACAGTAAAACATCCTTTTTATTCTGCAGCAGTAATATTTACTGCACATATACGAAGTTACACAACATTAGAAATCCAACATGGGTACGGTGAAATGAGGTTTAATGGGTCTTACAGGGAAGCAAAAGGTAAATGTCCTTAGACAGCCAATTACTAGAAGGTAACTGGAGTTGTTGTTCTGCTCGTCTGATAAATGAGGGCGGGTGACAACTCCAAGTCTGTGCACAAAGTCCAGTCTGTATCTCAAGTACAAAGCTCCACTACAAATCATACTCTGGAGAAGAGTAAGCGTAGTTAAGACGTTCTCCTGTGAAACTTCTTACCTTCCTGAACACCCGTTTACCATCAGTAGATGTTCATAGATCAAACTTATCACTGCACGCAGAATTCCTGCTTCTGTGTCAGGGTCAAAAAGCTATGAAGAACTCACTGTGAGTTTGGTAGAGTTATCTCATTAAGTGGACAATAAGTTAGAGTTCAGTGACTCCCGAGTCAGAGTGATTTGATGTGGTACTGGAAACAGCTTGTGAAGTTGTCTGCTCACCAGCAGTGGTAACGTTACAGGCACTTACTGCAGTCATCCTTCCTCAAAGAACAAAGCAGTGAGGCTTCGTCATATATTTCAGAACACCTGCACTTCACACTGACCATTTTGATTCTATCTAGGAGTAGATGGCATCAGAAGACAGTTGGAAAAAAAAAAACAACAAAATATTTCACAGTAAAACAACCGTAGGCAGTCCACTCATTAAACATGACCAATTTTTTAGAGTGAGCATCAGGCTTGTTTCAGTAAAAGAACTGCTGCTTCAAAGAAATTTTTATCTCCTGATCACAGATTTAAGATGTTCCCGTTTGCACTCTTCAATGAGCTCTTCAGCAATACGCAGAGCCTTGACTTTCACCAACAGGAGAACAACTTCTTCAGTTTCATCACTATTACAAAAACAAGTTGATATAGCAACACATTCACACCTGACTTCAAAATCAATAAAGCTAAAACGTGCCTTGAGCTACACTGACCACTAACTGCACCCAACATCTAGAGCCTCAAACTAGCCTGCACTAGTACTGCAAAAGCAATCCATTTTACATTATGGATTGCATCTTTAGTTGTACGTAGATGTTGGAAGTACATCACTGAAAGTGTTAAATGTATGAGGCTTGAGGAATTTAAGAATCATAGAATCATTAAGGTTGGAAAAAAACACAAAGATCATCTAGTCCAACTGTCAACCCATCACCACCATGCCCATTGAACCACATCCCTAAAAGAAATATGAACATAAAGAATATGAGGAAGTGCTGCATCCCAAAGAACATGTTGTTTGTTACCTGTGGTTATTCCTGTGAAGCATACGTGCTCACTGAACCAAATGCTGGCAGAAGTTCACTGACTCGGGGAGAGTTGACCCACTTCGAAGATTTTGGAACAACCTTTCTGGGAAGCATGCAACCACCTGTTCACCCAGAGAGTATTTTGAAAGAAAAGAAAAAAGAAAAAAAAAAGGCTTTCAATAAAACTAAGTCACACCACTTCTGGCAGACTTCTCCTTTTGGCTAGTTCAGTTATTATTGGCAGTGTTTAGTCTTCAAATAACAAAACCATCATTTTAAGCAGTTATTCCTAAAAGCCTAGGAACCAATGCTTGCTTTGAAATTCTTTTATACACCAAGGTCATCAAAAAACAAATAAACAAAAAAAAACCCAACTTCAAATGTTAAATAATTACACTTCAGACTACATCTGTCCCCATGGAAATAAGACCTTTCACCTCTTTACACTTCTCTATGTTTTCTGGCCCTGGTGGTGTGTTGAAGAGGTTCAGAAGAAGGCAACGATTCAGCAGCTTGCTCAGTCCCACACCACGGACTGTGTCTTCCTATACAGTCCCATCCCAAAGGAGAACCTTGGAGAGCACCTGCAGTAATGGAGAAACAGAACATGCATATCTGAAGGCTGAGGGTGCGTTAGAACCTCCTTTTTAAACTTAAAAGATACCATGTCCATCCAATCTCAGTACTCAAAAAACAAGATTTATTCTCTCCAAGATTACTGCCAATTAGTCACTAAAAAACTACAGATCATCAATAGTATTTTGAAGTAGATTAATTTTACATGTGCCTATGAGCTGTACGTTCATACATACACACAACACCCCCCAAGGAAATAAAGAGCATGTTACCCTTCCAATTCATTAACAATTTGCTAACATACGCTACATAAGATTAAACGCCACCAGCCTCATAACACAGGTAAGGTTGATGGCCTTGGTCCATAGCAGCAAAAAGATTCTTTTGTACTTGATCTCAGTATTATTCGTTAGCAAGAGTTGTCTTCAGTTACCTGTTATCACTGTAGAAATGACTATTTAAAAAGACTTAAGCCCAGCGTAAGAACATGGCTGGTCTCCCCCTCAACACAGAATGGTTAATGTCAAGGTAACTGTTAACCTCAAGGTAGTTCACCCACACAGACACAGGACGTGATCTTAGCAGTCACCAGTCAGAAAGCAGTCGCAAAGCCCACGACTACTGCATACTTCTCTGGAGTGTTTGGCAGGACACTTCCTTTTGACTGCATGAGCTGCTAGGAAAGTTAGACTGTAGGATGGCACAAACATCAAAACCTCATCAACTGTACTTCCTCATTAAAATAGTTCCTGTCCTCTTCTCGCCCAGCCCTTTGTGAGTACTCTCCCATACAATTTCTGGGCATGGTTTAGAGGACATTCCCGATAGGCAGCCTGCAGATGATCACCTGCTTTGAAAGACAGCACCAATAGGGGCTGCACAATGGCAGTCTCAAACACAGATAAGTCACACTAATAAGCTGCTGAACAGATCCAAAGAGTTTAATGCATGACCCGCAGTACTACTTACTCTGGGGTAAACGAATTCATGACTTCACTCCAGAAAAAAAAAAGAGTGGCAAACTGTCAGAAGATACCCAACACAAACACATTTTCAACTGTTCTGCACATCACCACTTCTAAAGAGAACCCTGACAGTGAGGATGGAAAACAAACTGAAAGGAGAGAACTTCAATCTGCAGTGAAAGACCACTGGTCGCGCTTTTAGAAACTTGCAGGTATTTGACAGGACATTTAAATCAGGCAATACACAATCTCAGAAGGTGATACCAGAAACTTATGTCTGTTTCGTGTCTGCCAGGTATCAGCACTAAGCTCCCTCTTGTCTTCTCTGCATCTGTCCACGACAAACCCTTACACAACAGCTTGCCCCAGGAGTGAATATGGCAAGTCCTCAACATTCCCAAATTCCCTGATTTTTCTACAGGAATGTGCAACATGGCAGCAGGAAGCCTATGCAGAGCTGTCACCATGGCCTTGTTAGCACACACAGCAGGGGAACTGGGACGTTAATGTGTTTTCCTGCATCTAAACCTCATCTTTAGTACGAATCCAAATACACTCATAGAGGAAACAGATCTAAGAGGGAATTGAATCACAGGCATTCAGACATTCCTAACTCAGCACTTTAGACTGAATAAAGCTATACTAATACGCTTACACGCACATGCAGGGATTCTACTCTACGAGAGCAACATGGGCACTGTATGCACATACTGAGGAAACAGACCTATCCACAGAGTGCCAATGACTGATCTCATGGAAGGTTAGCAGGAACAGATGATGAAATTAAAGTCTCTTGACTACGTATCAGAGGTGGGTGAGCATAAATAGCTCACTGACGAAAATAGCCAACCTTCCTATTAAAATACATTAAACTCTCAGGAATCAGATTCGACTGAAGATACATTTCCTCAAAGACGACAGTCTACTTTTAACTAAAATGCTTTTCACAGACAAGATCGGTGCTTTTTCTTTACCTCAACAGCTGACCAAAACCGTCTGCCTTGGAATTTTGAACATGGCGATGATTTGTCTTCCACAGTGCTGGTCAGAAAAAGAGCAAGAGGAAATAAGGATTTTGCTTGACCTGAAAGTAAGAGAAGCAGACAATTCATCTCTTAAACACCAATGAATTACAACTATGGAGTTCTTTCAGCAGTGACAACCAGAATAAAGGCCTAAGGAAACAGCTGTTAACTGAAACTCCTTGCAATACCCAATGGAATTAGCAGTTGGAAACACTCGAGTATGTGTTTAATGGATTCTCAGCAGAACAGCACTGCTTGTAACCAGACAAACATGCTGCATCAGGCTTAGCAACACTCTTCTCCCAGCTGTGTCTTAACCCCACACCTACCAGACTCTTACCAGTTATCCTCTCTCTAAGAGTGTCCAGCAGTAAGCATCAGCAATATCAACTATTTCAGGAAAGAAAGGAGGAGTCAGGAGTAGAAGGGGGAGCAGACCACCACAAATAACACAAGCCCTCAGATACTCCAAGTTAAGATCACAAAACCAGACTCTGGGCTGTGCCCCATAAACTAAGAACTTTCCATTTATGAAAGCTTTTAGTTACAGGAGCAAAAAAGCACTAAGTTGACTGCGTAGTTACTCTCGTCGGAATGAGTTCATAAACATCAATGTTTGGTAACTATTCCTACAATGAAACAGTAGAAGGCACATTTGTTCATGTGGAAAAGCAAAATGCTAATTCAGCTGAATGCAGGTGCCACTGTATATAATAGACACTAAGATCATGACCGCATAAAAGACCTGTGAGCAAGTCTCAGCTTTAACCATCTTTCTTTCTTTTTTTTTTTTTTTAAACAAAATCCTCTTGGATAACGAGATTAATGTATTTTCCAGCTATGAAGTTCTATTAAAAAAACACAACAAAGCACCACAGCTACTATACAAACAGAATCTTATCTAAAGCTTCTTCCTGAAGTCAAGTGTGGCGACTGCATAAACGTTTGTTATTATTTCTTTTCATGCTAAGGGCCTAAACATCAACTTAGTTTCACCTACTTTATGCTGGATAAACTCCCAGATTTGCATGAGAATAAAACCAGAACTGGGCTAAGTGTATGTTACAGTGAATATTTACAGTGAATGCATACACTGCATCAAGAACTTCCTTCCCCATTACCACAGCAGCCTTTACCTGTTTTGCCTGGCTGCATTCCCTTCTGGACAGGACTTGTTTTTCAAACACGTTATCACAAAGCTGTGTAAGGTTCTCAGTCTGTGAAGTCGATAAAGGATCCCACACATTCTTGGCAAATGCTGAAAAATAGGAATTATTTCATTCATGATATCCAAGTGGCTATCTGCTCTAGTTTCAAGGAAGTAAACATTCAAAAAGCTAAACCTTTCATTCGCAGTAACCTTAACAAGTAATTGTAACTATCAACATAATTTTACATTACTGCTTATTTCAGGTTTGATTACCTAGCTGCAGTGAACGTCCTCAAGACAACCTTAATATACCTGTAATTTTTGGCAGGATAGTTTTTTCAATCACTCTAGGCAAAACTTCTTCATCAGGATCATCATCTCTTTTTGATTCAGATGACTTTTTGGCATCGCTGAATTCTTCTACAGCTCTGAACCAGGGCATCCCTTTCAGGTCTGTAGAATTCTGCTGAAAGATCATTCCCGTTGGTTGTTCAGCTGTCAGGATTGAGAGAAAAAGCTCCATGCAAAAATATATCTAATGATACCAAAAGATTCTCATTTAACAATTTCACATGGATTCTAATCACTGAATGGACCAAAGCAGCAAGCTAAAACTGAATGTAAAGCTATATTTCAGAGGGTAGGGTTGTCAAAATGTCAGCAAACAGCTCCACATTAATAAAGATGCAAGTGATTCATATGCAAGCAACCTGACAAGAGGAAAAGATGTCCTCCTTTTAGTTAAAACTCTTATCTCAAGCTCTGGAATGCCTCTGTAACCCACGGCAAAGCTCCTGTACAGAAGTCTTCCCTGCAAGCAGCATGCCCCCGTCCTGCACTCTGGCAAAGCCTTTTTCAGGAAAAAAAAAAGATACAGAAGACCACAAAAAGACTTCTGCGGTTTTGAACAACTGCACAGATTGAAATACCCATTACATTTCATATTTTGTATGTCTCTTAAAAGCTCAGACACGAAAATCCTTCTTCTGTTATTCAGCAAATACGCATCGTGCCTCTCCCAGCTCCTCGTGACCTGCTCACTAAGGCAGTTCAAATCTCAATTTGAAATACATTCCAACTTTGGACAAAAAACTGATTAAACTAAAGAAGCCTACGGTCTTATCTATTCTTCCTAAGGCATTGGTCAGAATTGTTTAAATGCATTAATTCTATGCTGTAGAAAATAAACGATATACCATTCAAAAGGAGTATTTCTTCACTCTCCCTTGAAAATCCTTCTCAATACGGGAGGAATTTTGCTCTCATATCCTGACCAACCTTTGCTCTTCTGGAATTCAGTCACCTCTGTCAGAGCCAGTTCTTCATCACTCGGCATGCCTTCGTGGTGACCAGCTGTTTGTGAACGCTCTCTCAGCTGCCGCCTGCAAGTCCTGCATTCTGTAATGAACTCAGGTGAGTTATTCACCACGTACATACGTAAGAGAAAGCTCAGTGATATACTAAGAACACCCGGTGAGAGCAATAGCCTAAGGAAACACAGTGAGGAAGCAGAAGTAATTATGCAACCCTAGAGACACAGACTGTAACAGTAAGGTACTTTGTGAGCTGCCAAAGGACATTAAAAGCATCTCTAACGACCTTCACTTCACCACATTCATACTAGGAACTCCCCCCACCTGAAACACCAAACATCTAACATGGTACTCCATACTATCCCTGCCAGAGGTAGTCTGTAAGAAACTACTGCAGTTTGCTTCAACTAAAGTTTTATTACGTCGTTTTTCAACCAATAAAACTCTTAAGTCCTTACCTGTGCCTAAACAGTGCTGAGTCAAGGCACCAATGCAACTGGAACGGTTTCAGAGCTCCCAGTAACTTAAGGTCAGCAGCAGACCCCGACGTTCAAAATGTAGCACCTGGCCTACGCTGATAACAGAGGGTAGGTTAGATGTTCTGATGCACCCACTGCCACCCCACCAGCAACAATACCACCTGCCTATTTTTGTCATCTGTGCAATAATCACAACAATGTATTCCTATATATAATCACAATATCATTTATTCCAACAGCAGGGAAAAATCTACTTTCAGTTTCGTGAACAGTCTCACTTCAACTTATGTTAACTTAATAGTACCTATTAACATTCAGATTCCAATCAGCACGAAGAAAACCGCCCATTAACAAACAGATGGTTTCCATGTACCTTGAGCTTGGGAAAGGAAAGGCATTTTTGCACGTGTGTGTATCATCTCGCTTAGTAACTGCAAGGATTTACCTTCACCCCTGTGTAAGTAACAGGAAGCAGATACACACTTACTACAGTTAGATGTAATTATACGTACCTTCGATGCTCACACGTTTTCAGAAGCTTCATCTTTTCATCACTCTCCAGTCCATCATTACTTGGTTTGCCATTCCCAGCTACCAGAAGACAGGAACAAGACAAAGAGGTGAATGCAGAACACTGATCCTGCTTCTGCTCTTCATTTGGAAACTAACCAAAGTAAATAAAACCTCCTGATGAAAAATTCACAGTGTCCAGAGTGAAGCACAGTCAATATTATCAGTGAACTGTAGGACAGCTGTGGCTGCTCCCTCGTGCAGGGGGATTGCCAGGTCACAGCCTGAACCGGGAGGTGAGCACCTGAGTGAGCACAGGGAGGGACCCCAGATCCACCCTTCCTCTCTCCCCTTCCTGGTGATGCTTCCAGCTGTGCTTCCCAGAGTGCACACACACTCAGAGTCTGCATGCTTTGCACCCACCCCACCTGCACACCAGTTAGAACCAGAAAGGGCTACATCCCCGAGCTCACTCTTCTCAAGCTGCTGCCAGTTATCAGTCAATCCTTCCTTGTCCTCCTGTTCTACAGTGCCTGCGTCCCAAACAACCTAATATCTACTGGAAAACTGACTCAGTTTCTCTTTTCAAGTACTGATAGACAGCCACTGAGATCAGTAATTCAAAACTGACCGAGCATTTGGTCATGCTATATTCACTATTCTACCACGGAGAAGTGATACTACGCGTCCTACTTCGGTAAGGATTTCAACTAGGACATCTAGTACAGTATGCCCACTGACAACAGAGCCTGCTCACTAGAGTTTTTTCAGGCTGTTTAAGACTGAAAGCCACTAACTGAATGCCAATTGCCTATTACAGGACTACCTAAGACCCTACCAAAAAGCGTTCAGCGGGACACTATTGGTACAATTAGTTTGCTTCAATCTGCCTTTGAACACCTCGCCATCACAGGAAACATCTCAACGAAACCTCGTACAGTTATGTACAGTTACATAAAAAAACACCTCAGGCTGCAGCACAACTGACAGTAGTCAGTAGACCTTCATCGAGGCCAAACTCTGTGCAGCATCTTCCAACCTTCCATCTTTTATTTTTATTTTCTATTTTTAATAGTTAAGGTTTGCAGTTAAGGAAAGCAACACAGCAGATAACATAGACAAGTCCTCACGCAACCCAGCTAAATACCAACTCAAACCTAATGTAAAATCCTTATTACTAGTCACACGTTGCAAAGCAAATACATTTTGAGATCCCAAAACTGAACGCAAGTCCCACCTCTCATACAGCTTTGGGACACTCTCGTTACTACACCTGAAGAAAACTTCTTCCAATAACATTCTGTTTTTCTCCATCACAACCCAGGTGAGCCCACAGCTCAAGCCAGCGTACATATCCTACCTTAATCATTTTAGGTTACTGTGAGGGGTGGTCTGTTCCTCCTTTGTTTCCTGTTACTGGTCATCTCTCATCATCATTTCCAAATAAGAAATCTCATTTTTGCCTTGAGAGAATGCAGGTTCCTCATCTTAAAGAAATGGGTGGCAGCGAAGGGAAGGAAAACACGCGTACTTCTTCATTGAAACAGTTTACTAAGTTCTCTATGTATGTTTTCATGCCCCTGTAGAACCTGTAATTCATAGCAGCATCTGAAGGCTTCTCTCATTCCTGGGCAGTTATCTTTGAACTGTCAATGCTCTCCACGTGTTTTTCATACTCCCTCTGGTGGGCACGGGGCACATCCTGCAACGATGCCATCCTAAAAAAGAACACACTCAGACAATCAAAACCACAACAAGTCAACAGTTAACACATTTCTGAACATTTTCTGCTTAAAACAAAGCACAAAATCCTTGCTAATAATAGCACCTGCATTGGAGCAAAGAAGAACTGCAAGACTTACCCATACCAACATTTACAGAAGCACTGTGTGTGGACAAGATTCATGCTTTGGAAAACATCAAATGTCACTGACGTAGTGGTAGTTCTGAAGGTACCACCACTGACATGTTACCCATATTCCTCTACACAGCACGCTCCTAAAGAGCATAATATGGCAAGTGTAGCGACGTTACACTGCATAGATTCTACCCAAGTCGATGTGGGTAGGAATACAGCACACATCAGTGCGTCCCACTTAATTTATACCAACTTAACATCACCAAGCTATTACTACCAGACGTGTTCTCCCTCCCCTTCTTGTTACTTTCCAAATAGGTCTCCCACTCTTCATAGTCTTTCACATTTGATTGTACTTGAACTCCCCGCATCACTTCATCCATTTCTTTCAGGTGATCAAGGCCAAAAAAAAAAAAAAAAAAAAAGCATACAATTCCACAGAAATATTTAGTCCACTTCAGCGGAAATTCTTTGAACACAAGCAGGCCAGCAGCAGTCTGTACAAAAGAGTATACATACACAGAGGTTCACACAAGTGAACGGCAGATGTTTGTGTTTCAGCTGCACGATGGTACGTGTTTCCGCGGTCTCTGGCGCCCCCGCGTGGCCGATCGGCGGAATGGCGGCCGCGTACGTTCGGTGCCGCCGTGGAAACAGATGAGGGGCAGCCTGGTTTAGAAGGAGGAGATCGCTGAGCCGGCGGTCCGAGAATCGGCAGCTCGCCCGCACGCGTAGCAGTTAGGAGCAACAGTTGCTGCTTTGGAGTCGTCGGGCGCATGCTCGCTGTGACCTGGAGGACTAATCACAATAGAGAGCGGCGGATGAGCTGCACAGAGCGGTTACGAAGCCACTTCCGCATTCCTACGCGCACGCGTTGTGCCGCCTGCAGGACTGAGCAGCGGACAGCGGCAGTTCCGCGCATTGGCCACGAGGGGGCGGCAGAGACCGCGGAAAGAACTTGGACGGGATCGATGCGGCCCGCGGCGCAATCGCTGGCGGTCAGTGCTCTGTCGGGATGACGGGGGAAGAACACGGAATGAGAAGTGGGGGGCGGTGGGGGTGAAGACGAAGAAAACAGAGGGAAACTCCTCCAAACTCAGGAAAGCCGTGCTAAGAGCTTTACAAAAAGAAAATAATAATAATAATAATAATAATAAAAATTAAAAAACAATTACTTTTTGCCAGCATCTGTTGCACTGTTTTGAAATATTCACATACCAAAATGTAACTGCCCAGTACATTTAACGACAACAAAATTAAAGCACGTTGGCAGAAAGCAGAGCGCCATACTGGTATTGGTCACAGCTACCTCTGGAAGACAGCCCGAGAGCTGTGCAGGTCCATCAGGCTCAGCTGCAGCTTTCATCTGCCCTTCTCTGGCCCTCCTGCAGCTGGAGAGAGAGCACAGGAGGGCACGTGGGATGCAGACCCTCCCCAGTCGGCCGCAGCAGTCGCTCCTGCCAGCACTCCCTTTCCCCCACGTCTTTCCCATTGGACAGTCTGGAGCCCTGTGTGGCAGAGGAGGAGAGAGCTGCAGGCAGAAGGAAAACGGGCTGCTGGGATTCCTCCATCCCACTGCCAGGTGTCTTCTCTGGCATTTTGGGGGTGGGAAGGGAGTTGTGGGAGCACCCGTGGGGCTCCGGGCAGGAGGGAAGGAAGCAAAGATGCAGCTGCAGGCAGCGGGCTCTGGGCTGGAGCAGTGCAGCCAGGCACAAACAGTGACAACGTACACACACAGATAAACACCCAGCACAGAATCTGGCACTCCGCGGTCCTCCCAGAGCTTGTTACTGCTTTTTAGGCTGCTCTACAGGTATGCTGTCCTATCCCCTTCATTCCCGTGTCTTGCCCCCTTCCTTCACCCCGTGCCTTCCCCATTCCTTTTCCAGGCTTTCCCTTTCCTTTCCCCGCTTCCTTCCCCACGCCTTCCCCCTGCAACAGCCCCATGTTCTGCTGCTGTTCTCAGCTGACAATCCTTACACCACACTGTTCAAACACATCGGATCAGACTGCACACTGGCACTGATTCTAAAACAACAACAAATACATACAGTATTATGTGTGGATAACAAACTCCTACCTGCTTGAAGGCCAATAGCAGCTCCTCATCCTGCAGTAACTCCTGCACACGGCCAGGTCTCCCATGTAGGGATTTGGCATCTGCAGTGGCTTCGCAACATTGGATTTGAGTCTTTGACTTCCACCTCAATCTGCTCGACAGCAAACTGCCAGAAAGGAGGAAGAAAGAACGTGCCAGCAGTGGATGCGATCGGCAGAGCCAGCAGGGCATCCCCTGCTTCAAAGGGCACTCTGCCTTTCATCCCCACCATGGGGCAGCCACTCTCCTGCTTTGCCTCTCCCCAGGGTCTGCAGGGTTTGTTCCATTGCATGCTGTACCCGCATGGCCAGCACGTGCTACGGAGCCCAAGTGGAACACCTGTTGCAGAACAAGTCTTCGCAAGAACAAGACCTACAACCCACATGAGCTCCCTCTACGAAACAAAACACTTGTGGCTACAGCCACAACTACAAGCTGTCTCAAAACTGTCAGGATACTTTGTTCCATCCCAGGATCATTCTTCACTTGCAGGCCTTTAGGTTACCATCGCAGTCAAGATTAAAATTTAGGCTACATCCCAGCCACTCAGGCCTCCCGCTGCCATTCGTTTCTATGCTCGAGGGCCCCAGAAAAAGGCCCTGGGCCTTCACAAGTGAAGCAATGCAACCTGACAGGACGGCTCTCTTGCTGAGCAGAATGCTTCAGGATTTGATATTCACAAAGGAACTGCAACACCTGAGCAACACAGAGGAAGGTAGCAGGAATAAAAGGGCAAAGCAAGGCAAAACCTCGGGGAAAGAAAGGGAAAGGTGAGAGGAAAATGTCACACAGCCTGCAAGGTGCCCTAAAGAGCCATAACAAAGTCTGGCAGCACTGCAAGGCTGTGCAATGGGAAAGATTTGTATATTTACACAGTCCTTAACTGTTCAGGCAACCAGTCACCTAAGTTGGGTTCTGGGGAATTATGGGACATGCAGCTTTCCAATCCTGAGCAGCATATGGACAAGCAAGGAGAAGGAAATAAAGGATGGCAGAGCACCAGAAAACACAGACAGTGCATGTCCATGCAGACTCCCAATCCCACAGCTTCCTGGGTTGTTTCTGCTTTTGTAGCATTTGTATGCTGCAGATGAGGAAAATGCTCTGCTGTTTGAGTCTTCTTCTGCAAAAGCCACCTACAGGTAAATGGCAGCTAACCTGCAGACCGAGCAGTACTGCCTGGCGTTGGTCAGGGGGAGCTCCTCCTGCTGCTGCTGGATGGTGATGCTGACAGGGCTGGAGATGCTCTGCAGAGCCAGCTCCTAGCTGGGAGCCACGAATGGACACGGCGGGAGAGAGGAGAGAGCTGTCGGGGACCAGCCGAGGCATCCCTCACTCAAAAGCATCACAAAGCCACAGCCAGCAAGCTGGGCATGATCAAGAGCATGAGGGCTCTGGAGCACAGGCCTTATGAGGAGTGGCTGAAGGAGCTGGGATTGCTCAGTCTGGAGAAGAGGAGGCTCAGGAGAGACCTTATTGCTCTCCATAACTACCTGAAGGGAGGCTGTAGTGAGCTGGGGGCCAGCCTCTTCTCTCGGGTGACTAGTGATAGGACTAGAGGGAATGGCCTCAAGCTGCGCCAGGGAAGGTTCAGGCTGGACGTTAGGAAATACTACTTGTCTGAAAGGGTGGCCCGGCACTGGAATGGGCTGCCATTCCAGAGAGGTGGTGGAGTCATCGACCCTGGTGGTGTTCAACGAGCGTTTGGATGTTGTGTTGAGGGACATGGTTTAGCGGGAACCATTGGTGAAGGGCGAACGGTTGGACTGGATGATCCTGTGGGTCTTTTCCAACCTTAGCGATTCTAGGATTCTAGGAAAGCTCGGAGAAGGCTGGAGAAATCAAGGTTGCCTCTAAGGTGCTGCTTTCAAACAGCATGAGTTGTTGGGCATGAGACGGGAAAGACAAGGTTCCAGTTCCAAAGGCTTCCAATCCCCGTGGATCTGGCTGTCTGCAAAGACAACAGCTGCCTGCTTTCCAGCAGGGTGATGCTCACCCAGCAAAGCACTCACCCACCAGATGCCTTTCCTACAGTCACAGCATCAGCAAGGTAGGAAAAGACCTCTGAGATCATCCAGTCCAAACACCCACCTACCACCAATATTTCCTTCCCAGTAAGCCACGTCCCTCAGTGCAACACCTAATGTCCCTTGAACACCCGCAGGGACAGGAACTCTATCACCTCCCTTGGCAGCCCGTTCCAGCATCTGACCACTCACTGGGACAAGGTTTTCTTCACATCCAACCCCAATCTCCCCTCATGCAACCTGAGGCCATTCCCTCTAGTCCTAGCACAGGTTCCGTGGGAGAAGAGGACCATCCCCACCTCCACATAACCTCTCGTCACGTAATTGGACAGAGTGAGGTGGTCTTCCCTCAGCCTTCTCTTTTCCACACTAAGGAAACCCACTTCAGTAGTGATCAGAAGTTCAGCACCTGCCTTCCTGAGCAAAAACAAGCACTGAGAACGACAGCAAAGCGCACTGGATTTCACCTGGCCGGCTCCCACACAAGCCTCAGTCCTGCCACACACATACCCTGCTCTGCAGACTCAGCCCCAAAGCCTGGCTGAGCATCAGCACATGCATCATTCTTCAAACGCCCCAGCCCAGCAGCAAGGGAACAAAGCGTTGCGACAGCTGAAACAAAAATGCTCGGGGACATTCCTGCTAGCGCTGAACGTGAACAGATCTACCACTGAGCAACAGGATGTGGGACAAACAGCAGAAAACAACCAACCTGCACAACTAACTCGTTGCCGGTTGGTCCAGATGTCTGTATGCTCCCTCCCACGGCCCAGGCCAAGCTTGCTGAGCTGCTCCTCCTTTGTGCAGGACGACAACGGTGCCCATGGCATGTGGTGGCTATGCACAGCATGCCTTCTACTTGCTTTTCCTCTCTCCGTCTTCCATCACCAAACAGCACCTCCAATCTCTCCCGGCTAAAAAATCACTTGGGGAAAAAAAGAACTGGCAACCTTACTTTTAAAATTACTACTTGATGCTTTAAAGCAGAAGCTCACCCAGCAAGGACACCTACCTTAGACAAGCTCAAACTACAGGGAAAAGTTATTCCTCTGTGTCTGCACATACGGCACGCATTTTCAGCTGCAATACTCAGCCCAGTTCTCAGCACAGATTTATCATCCACAGAAAGCCAGTTCACGGCCGACATTTTTTTCTCTCTTCTGAAACACTCTACTGCTGCAAGAAGCAACGATTACAATCACACAATCACAGAACTGTAGGGGCTGGAAGGGACCTCTAGAGATCACTGAGTCCAACCCCTCCCCCCGCAAAACAGGCTCCATACAGCAGGCTGTACTGTAGGCATCCAGCTGGGTTTGGAGTATCTCCAGAGAAAAACAATCCACAACCTTCCTGGGCAGCCTGACTATATACCCCCCCGCCCATAACCTCCCCACAGCCACCTATAGCCCCAAATCCTCCGATGGCTCACCACAGCCCCAGAACCCTCTTGAGTACACCTCAGCTCCTTATAGACCCATACGCCTTTACAGTCTTTGCAGAGCCCCCGACAGTAGCCCTATATCCCCCTATAGCCTCCCCGCAGCTCCCAGTAGCCACAGGCCCACCTTAGCCTCGGTTCCGGGGGGATGCAAACGCTCTGGGGGCACCGGGAGCAGCGCTGGAGGGGTTGGGGGGGGCTGGCGGGGCCCCACAGCCCGGATGCTGGCAGCAGCACTCTGGCGCTGGGGGACCCGAGGCTGTCCCAAACCCACGGCCCATCCCACAGCCCTCATCCCAATCCCACAGCCCAACCCCACGGGAGTTCCATGGGGGAGGGGAGGGCAGTGTGCTTGGGGGGCCGCGCAGGGCCCCTCTCCCTCTCCCGCTCCCGTTCTCCCGCACACCTCCGGCGGAGCTGTCCTCAGCACTCGCTCCCGTTGTGCCGCGGCTTCCGGCTCGCTGCTGCCCGGACAGCTCCGGCTGACGCCGCGCTCTCCTGCGGGGCGGCCCGGGCTGCCGGTGCGGCGCTTCGCTGACGAGAGCCGCGCCTGACACTGCCGGCTCCCAACGGCCGCTCCCGTGCACGGCGGCTCAGCCAATGGGAGCCGGCGGAGCTGCCGCTGACCAATGAGACGCCGCGGGAGGGACGGAGCTGCTGCTGACCAATGAGACGCCGGGGGAGGGACAGAGCTGCCGCTGACCAATCAGACGCAGGGGGAGGGACAGAGCTGCCGCTGACCAATGAGAGCCCGGGGGAGGGACGGGCAGATGCTGCTCACGGGGAGCTCCTCCTGCCGCTGCTGGATGCTGATGCTGACAGGGCTGCAGATGCTCTGCAGGGCCAGCTCGTAGCTGGGAGCCAGGAATGGACACGGCGGGAGAGACGAGAGAGCTGGCGGGGACCAGCCGATGCATCCCTCAATCAAAAGCATCACAAAGCCGCAGCCAGCAAGCTGGCCATGATCATGAGCAGCATCCCAGATGCTGGAGATTCTTTGCTACCATACACTACGGGAGCACAGCTCTCGCTGCAGGCATCCCACAGCCAGACAAAATGGGAACAAACCCGCAGCTCTGCTGCACGCACAGCCCACAGCCGTAGCCTTGCAACATGAGCTGCCTTGCTCTTGCTTGCATCCATCCCAATCCCTGGGAATGAAGACTCAGAAGGCAGTCAAGGCGTTGATCCAGCACCAGCGTGCTTTTATTCATTCACAGCCAGGAGGGCTTTTTGGTGAGAGGTCCGGTGTACAGATGGGACTCATCGTCTCTGGTGAAGGAGAGAGGGGCTCAGAGCTCGTGCTGCTGCCCGGTGCCTGGGACTGGAGCTCTGATTCTACGTCCCCCTCCACCAGGCTCGGCTCCTCCTGGCTGACGCTGACCTGCTCCTGCATGGAGCTGCTGCTGTCGGGGCACTCGGGCTGTGCTTGGGCTGGGCTGCACTGCAATGGTGCCCCGTCACAGTCCAGCTCGGTGACTGTTGTTTCTGGCAGGCTCAGGTCAGCGTCTTCTGCACAGCCGGGACAGATGAGGGCTTCCACTTGGATCAACACCTTCATTCCCTCACTGGTGTTATACGGAAGGCTTTCATCGGAGCTGCAGCGATTCGTGCTTCCTAGCAGCTCTCCAGTGATGGAAGCACACAGATAGTCATCGCTATACACTCTGGCTCTTCTGCGTGGACGAGGGCTCGGTTCACCTAGGAAGGAGTAGATACACAGGCAAACAGTTAGTGGCAAACTTGCACAAGCTGAATGATGAGAGTGGTTCTTGAGATTTGCTTCTGCAGTGGCAGCAGGACACAGCCAAGAGGACAATAGCAACAGTAGGAGCACTGTCTCGAAAGGACCTGTTGCGCTTTTGTTGTTTGTCTTTCTCTTTTGTGTGGACTCCAAGCATGAATTCCATGGCGCTGACAAGCAGGGTTTTGACAGCTGGATGTGCACCCTTACCTGCCAGGACCACCACCTCTGTTTCCGAGGGCTCCCTGGCATCGCGCTGCAGTTGGCGTTTGGCCACAGAGGATGGTTTTCTTGGCCAGAAGCAGGAACACCAACTGCATGCTGGGGATTCCTTCACCCTGCTGGGTGGACTTGGTCTGGAGGGAGAAAAGAGGGAGCGGTGTGAGTCGTGCATGCTGCAGGGTGAGGGAAGAGCTGCCCTGAGCTCTTGCCAACACTTGCTTGTTCCTAGCACTGCCTGGTTCCTGCTGAAACACAACTTAGAAGCTCGCTCTGATTCACACGGTTGACAACGGTTCCATTCCTAGAGCTCAGCCCTGGAGTCTTGCTGGCTACATTCCCCTCAGCCATGTCAACCCAGATGCAGAGCATGCGAGCAGAGGCTGCACAGCTGTCCAGGGCAGCATCGAAGGAAAGACTTCGATTGAGCTGGAGGTGTAACTCTCTTCTGAGGAACCGTGCAGCCAGAGAAAAAGTTCAAAAGCATCTCTGACACGTACATTAGCAATAGGCCCTCTCTGGTGGCTAAACTGAGCCCGTCGGGCAACTGCGTGTTAGTTGAACCTCAGAGTCCAAAGGGAGGGGACATTCAGTACAACACCACACGCCCCATTAGCGTCACGTAGCTTCTGCAAGTTTTGGCACTAGCAATAGTGGAGAAAAACCCACAAAAGCCCACCCAAGCAAGTCTGATAGGAAGCTGCTGGAAAAGAAAGTCCTCTTTACCTTTCAGACGGAAAGTGGATGACTGTGTGGAATTTCCCCCGCGCAGCTGCGGGGCCTTCTTCCACGTCCACGTCCCTGCTCTCTGTCACAGTGGGAGAGCTGCTGTGGCCTCCCCTCTGTGCCTGTGCCTCCTCCAAAGTAAGCAGCTTGGTGGCAGGAGAAGACACCCGCACAGACTCGGGCCCTGATGATGAACTGCGCCCTGGAAGGGAAGACCACAGCTAAGAGGGAGGATCAGAAAGCAGCGGCACAGCCATCACAGTTCTGGGGGAGCTGCCACACATCGATAGCCCCTCGATAGCAAAAGCGTATCTCAACAATCCTGGAGAAGGCCTGCATTTGATCAAGGTGTCTCATCAAGACAAAGCTCATGCAGGAAGACGCTCACCTGCTCCATCTCCGATGCATGACGTGGAGCTGGAGCAGAAGAGGACGTCGGTGTGGTTGATGATGAACTCTACCACATCCGACTGCCTCTGCAGTTCCACGCAGGCAGCTCTTCCACTGGCGCAGGCAGCCTCGTTCTGCTGGGATCTGTAGAAAAGGCAGATTGGAGAAGTCATTGATCCGAGATCGTTTCCCCACATTTGGGCATGTGGGCAGCCAAAGGCTGTCCAATTGGGCTCTGGAGACTTCCGCAGTGGGCAAGCACTGATGCCACTGAAGAAATTCTCCTGGATGATCAAGGACACACCAGCCCCATTTGACAAAAACAAGAGAGCACAAATTGTCCTCCTCTAGAAACTGTGCCCGTGGGGAGAGCACATCTAAGCCTTGTGTTGAAACGGAAAAAGAAGTTTACCTGAAGAGGTTGGGAGCCCACACAATCGCTAAGTTCTTAGCGGGCATCATTGTTGCGGAGCAGCTCCCAGCAAGACAAGCCAAGTGTCTCATCAGATACTCCAGCGTCCTGGAAAGCAAGAGCCAAACCTTCAGCACCAGTGATCACGCCGTGCTGCAATTCACAAAACAAACCTCAAGAAATGCCACTGCTTGTTCTTGCTACTGTCACGGGATAGGAAGCAGATCAAGCTTTCCTAGGTGCCACACTGCAGCACCAAGCCCCAGCACAGCACAGACGCAACCATCAGCTGCACCAGCTGTGCCCCCGTGCCAATGAACTGACCCAATCCATCAACCCCAAGGAGCCAGCAACCACTTCAACACACACACAGGCATCATGTTGCGAGCGTGAGACAAAGCCTGCCATCGCATCATCGCCCTCTGAAATGCAGAAGGGCTGAGCTCACCAGACTGAGGGCAGCAGTTTTCTGACCTGTAGTGAGGCGCGGGCAGCTGCTGGATGACCTCCTGCATTCTGACCAACTGCTCCTCATCTGTACCGGCACAAACAGCATCCTGGAAGAAAGCAGAGAGGGATTTAGACACAGAACAGTAGAGATACCTGTCGCAGGGTCGGCAACTATGAAGACAGAACGCTGTTGCTCAGCACCGAGGCGGATTTTATACCTTCCAACAGGCAGAAAAGCTGGGGAACACAGCGGCACGCAGCTGCTGCCATCAAGGCCAAGCAGTCCAAACACTGGGCCGCTTTACAGCCTGACTAATTGTGCACCTCAGCTCCTCGCAGTGGGCATTCATCTCCCAGGAACTTGTGCTATTAATCCCATTCCCGTTCCAGGAATAGTTGGGGAATAGCAAAAGAACGGGAATTCTCGCAAGCTTTGTGAATACGGAAATGACCATCTCCAGAAATGAGCACCAAAAGTGGCATCAGTATGCTGCAGGATGTGGCAGAGAATGCGAGTCTACCTCATGGGGCTTACAGAAAATCAGAAAAAAAGACCATGAGGTGCGCAGACATGTGTGTATGTGACAGGCCATGCCAAGAGGCCCAGGGAAGAGGGACATGAAGGCCATTGCCTTGTGCTTACCGAGAACTTGCCATACAGCTGCTCGCTCAGCAGAGGGCTCGGGAGCTCCCTGAAGTACATCTTGCACAGGGAGCTCACGCTGTGAATGTCCCAGACGGTGAGCTCCGGAATCTGCTCCGACTCAAAGTCATGGCTGGAGAGAAGGACACAAAAACAGAGGGCTTGGAGAAAGAGGAAAACAACTCCAAAGCAAGACAACATACAGTCCAGAAGCACTCTTACCGCAGCTTCTGGATCTTGGACGCCACGCCGGACAGGCGGTAGATCCCCTGCACCACGCCGTGCTGCTCAATGAACTCAGCGCAGCTCTGCACGACCTGGGGGACTACAGAACAAGGGCCAGCGCTTAGCTGAGCTC
The DNA here is from genome assembly GCF_016699485.2 of Gallus gallus. Lineage (NCBI taxonomy): Eukaryota > Metazoa > Chordata > Aves > Galliformes > Phasianidae > Gallus > Gallus gallus. Next base: position 82,888,242 of record NC_052572.1, on the reverse strand, counting down.
CTGATTCAAGTCCTGCTTCAGCCGCTGCCCCTGTCACATCCCATCCACTAAGCCCAGCCAGGCTACTGCTTGCCTCCTCCGTAGAGGAGAAAAAAGGCTGTCGCAGACGTCGCAGACAGGCAGGAGCCGGGGACAAAAGTGCACACGGACGTGTTCTTGGCTTTCAAGAAATGCCACAACCTGCCAAGCAGCCTGCAGAAAGTAATTCTGGGGAAGCCAGAGACACTGCCACAAGTCCCATCACAGCTCCCACCGGAATGGAGGCGTGAAACCTCATGTCCAGAAGCGCTAGGAAACTGACGCAGGACACTCTCTTGGGCCAAAAGGCTTCCTTGGTTTTCAGGCTAGCGTGGGATTGGCTTGCTACTTTGCTTTAAGCAAATAAAAGTGTGCTGGTCTCCTATGAGCATTAGCCTCAGCTTCCCTTTCAGCCTCCAACTCCCACCTCACGCTTCTCCACCGCTATCAACCTGCCCCTTGCTAGACACGATCTCCCTTTCTTTCATCTTTACATGCCCAACAGAGAGAGGAAGCTCTCAGGAATGGGCTGTTCCTTACCATCACGGCCAGAGTGGAGAAGATGCTCTCCCAGGTCACAGCCAAACACCCCTCCCTTCTCCTTCTCCAGCTCCATCTCCCGCTGCTTCGGTTCCTCTGGGCGGGCCTTCACGAAGGAACGAAGGAAGCTGAGGAGCTTGCCACGCTTCTTTGGCACTGCACAACAAAAGGAAGAAACCAGTTCATTTCAGGTTGGGCTCAGTGGGACCAGGCTGAGCGGAAACACATTCTACAGAGCGCATCAAAGCGGCAAGAACATTGCCAACACTGCATTCTACAAGGATTCGAGCATTTGCCCAAGCCCTCATTCTCACTGCCTACAAAACAGCAGCCCTACGCCCCGTGGGATGCAGGAAGGATCATCAACACACAGGAGAACGTGGGATGGATAAAGGAGGTATTCAACATAGAACACACCCAGAAAAAGACTCCATGTGACTTCCCCGCGCCATCACATGTAACATCCGTACCTGGCTTTGGCGCTGAATTGATGAGGGCCTCGGGAAGTTTTCCACTAATGAGCTGCACGCACTCCCCGGGGAAAAACCCAACCTGGAACAAGAACAAAAAGAGGGATGGAATACTGAATGCAGCATTTCTCAGGCCTCAACTGTTAAACCAAGACAGAATGGCCTGCAGAAAAGTAACCCTCATTCAACATTTGCAGCCAGAAGACCTACAAAAGCAATAATTAGTTCCAGAGAAGATGGCTCTGTCCTCCGTGCTTGTACAATGGACAGAGGTGGTCAACTTCTGACTGCGTATGGAGCACGAGAGGCTCTTGCTTCTAAGTCAAATGAGGAGACAGTTTCCTACCCAAGCCCAGAGCCAAAGGGAAAGACCTCTGACAGTGACACAGGGAAACTGTCTACGTCCAGAAGCCACCCTGTGCAGGACGAGCAGCTCGAAGCTGACGTTCCTCACTTGACTGCAGTTGCGCCCACGAGTCTGAAGCTTGTGCCTACCTGAAAGCCACGCTTGCCTCTCCACCAGGGGCTCAGCTCCTTTGCTGGCATAGCAGTAATGCACACCAGGTCTCCCACCTGCAAGAGATTGCAACATCAATCCCAGCGTCAGCACAGCTGGGAGGAAAGCACAGCTGAAATGGCACCCTTCTTCTGCACTGCCAAAGAGCGCACAGCTTGAGAGCAATTGCACCGGGGCAGCTCTTCAGGCATTTCCTGTGGGAAAGCTGGGCTTGGAGGTACAAGAGCCACTGCCTTACACACCACACAGAATACAGTGCAAGCATGCCAAATGAAACCATCTTTTAGACATGGCTGAACTCCTCCCTGCATCCAACCCAGTGCAAGTCCTCTCTGGACCTGCATCTTCTGGGCTTCGCCTCACAAGGCATTCTGAAGGTGTCTGAGAATATTCCTGATGCATTCACACGGTATACTCTTCTGACCATGACAACAAGGAACGCCTTCTTTATCTGCTTACCTCCAAGGAGAGCTCATCCGCTGCCTGGGCAATGTATCTCTTAATAACATGGCCAGCAGCAATAGCTGGAATATTAAGAGATAACTCCTCCTGGACCAGCAAGGGCTTCCCCTGGTTCTCAGGCTGAAACAGAGAGCACAGGCCATGGTGAGGAGCTGAGGACAAACAAGGAGGATTTCAGGGTGACATCTCGATGCCACTAGCAAGGAAATGAAGCTTTTAAGGCAGCTCTTCAGAGACACCGAGAGAGCCGGAAGGATGCTCTCTCTCTTGAAAAGCAGGAGAGCACACCGGTGGCTCATTCTGCTGGCTCAAGTCAGGGAACAGAGACCAAGCAGAGCTTCACACTGTACCTCCGTCAACGCCCGGTCAGGCCCACGGCTGATCTCGCTGCTCGCGATGCCCATCACAGCAGGCGCGACAAGCTGCAACAGAAAAGAAACACATTTCCTGTGCTCACACAGCACTGGATCAAGAGACTTCTTCAGAACTACTTCTAGAAACAACCACTCTGTGCAGTCTATTCAAACGGGACAGCCGTTGCAATACGCAGCATTGGACCAAGTCGCTGTCCCTCTGCTAGCAGATGGGGACTCTGGCACAAAGCAGCAGATGCATTTGCCCGCAGCACGCTGAGAGCACAGTAGCAGGCCAGGGAGAGGTGTCGCTGCTGGGGCTGGAGCTGCTCCCCAGCCCCCGGCTCCCAGCAGCAGCCTCACCACCAGCGCCGGCCGCAGCCTTGCCCACGCATTTCCTCTGCCTGCATGCCCGCTGTGCTCCCTACAGCTGTCGGGCACACTCCCACAGCCAAAGCATGCACGCTTCTGCCCCTGGCTCATGTTGTGCAGCTCTGCACAGAGTGGGACTAGGGCTCTTTGCCTAAGGGATTGCCTTCCTTCACACTAGCTGCTCCCAGCACTACAGGCAGCATCCTGCTGAGGGTTGAGCTGGAGAGGAAGTGACCAGAGCTGCATTTCAGCTGGACGAGGCTGTGTTACTTCACACGGTGTGACTAAACACGGGCTGCTGAACCATGTGGCAATACAAAACATGGCACGTACCTGGCAAGAGATCAGAACAAGGGAGAAGAAGATCCTCGAACCCGCAGCCGTTCCTTGTCACTTTGCTCTGATCTTCCGCGAGCAAAAGCTGCACCAAGGGAGCAGGTGGAGGGTGGGCAGGGGAGGGAGAAAGAGCAAGTCAGTGAGCCTCCACAATTTAGCAAAGAAGGCGAGGGAAAAAACCGTGGGACAAATGCCACCTTGATGGATGGCTTTGGAAGTGATGGCCTGGGGGAAAACGGTTTCTGACAGTCCAGGCTAAGCAATATGATCCTAGGAGCTCCGCCAGCCAGCACTTCTCAAGCCCTCGCTGCCCAGCCGTCTATCCCACACCGTCTCAGCTTACCTACAAGGCGCTGCGCAAGACGGGATGAAGACAAAGGGACTCAATCAGTGCACAAGTGCAACAAGCCACGTACTCACGCCGAGCTCAAGCGCTCCAATGAAGGGAAGCAGCACGCGCTGCTCCTCCCCTCATTCTAGCCGCTTATGACATCACTAAGGGCCACCCGGCTGCTCCACCATGGACGGACAAGGTGGGGAGGCAAGACCACGTCACAAGACCACAGGATTCCAGAAGGGCACCCCAGCGTTCGAGAAATCAGTGCGTGCTTGGAATTCTATCTCAGCCAAATCCTGGAGAAGCTGGCATGGGCTTGTCGGGACCAAAGTGCAGGACCCGGCGTTTGGTGCTGTTGAGCCTCTTGCTGGGCCTATGGCAAATCCACACTAGGGTCCTTCTCGGCATCCAAGGGCGGCTTAGAGCAGCCATCTCTTGCACCTGGATGGAAATAAAGGAAGAGAAACACAGCACTACTACCAGACTGCTTTGCCAATTTCTTTCCCGAGCGCATTTTTGCCTTTTGGCTTCCATGACGACCTCATTTCCTCCTCCTTTTCTTTGGGGGGAAGCTGCCCCCAGTGCCTGAGCTTCACAAGACAGCATGAAACATGACACTAAGACAAACGCTTGCTGTGGGTGCAGGGTGGCTGTGCTTTGCCAGGCATATACAAGAGGGTAGGGCTAGGAAGCACCACGTGGCGGCCCCAGGCCAAGTCTGCATTCAGTCACTGTGGCGACAGCTGCTGCCTCACTGCCAGAACGTATCCGAGGGTACAGATGGACGCAGGCACTCCTGCCCCTTCTGCAAAGCCCTCCTCTGCACAGCCTGTTAGCTGCTGCTCACTGCTACGCCAACCAGGCTCCCCTTCACAGACAGACAGACAGACAGACAGACAGATAGATAGATCAATATTCATTACTTCTCTCCTTTTCTCTACCTTCGAAAAGAGATTTCTCTCAACACATGAGTTCTACCTTCCCTTTGCTCCCCCACAGTTCTCTCCCCCATCTCACTGGAAAGTGGGATGGGAGGGAAACATGAAGTGCGCTGGGGTCAGGGGGAAATTAAAATGATCTAAAGGTACACAAGCCCACTCTTTCATTTTCCAGAAGACAACCTATGGTGTCAATGAAACATGCCCCTCACTAGGAACATTTGCAAGGATGCTTTCAGTGACTGAGGGCATCGCACGCCATGAACATCACCCTGCTGACACAAGGGAACTGCAAACACAGCAGCAACTCCTGGCACCGATACCTCCGGGTACAACAAGCACAGGGCATTGGGTTGCTTTGGATGCAGTTTGAGCGCTGAGGTCTTCATGGAAAGCGCCTTGCAGAGCGCATCATGTCCTGCACCAGGCAGCGCATCTCTCATCTCTCCAAACTTTGGGGCTTTGAAGCTGCACATTGTTTCTTAGGAGTTTGTCCCCCACAACTCCAGAGCACTTCCAGCTCTTCCCTGGCAATTCACGGCTTGCACAGTGCCAAACGCAACCAAGAAAAAAAGGCAAGAAAGAAGCAAAGGCCATGGCTATGCACACAAGCGGCCAGGAAGGGTTCAGCTCCACAATGAAACCTGCACAAGTCAACTCAACAGATTCCAAGGAATTCACTGACATCTGACACAATTTGCAACACCAGAAGCACTGCCACGCAAACAGCACCGTATTGGGAAAGCGGCACGTCCAAATCAGCCCCCTTGCCCTGCTCTACCCACTCAGCCCAACACAGAAATCAAACACACAGACTCTCTTGCTTTGGCTCACGGCAGCCATCAAGCTCATGCTTTAGTGACACAGAGAACTCCATCTCCAGCTACTCCGTGTCTCGCTCACCACAAGCTCGGCTGGGAGGTGTCGCTCAGCCTGACACCACGGGCTGAAAAGAAATGTACATAAGCAGATGCTCTTATCCACACGTGCAAATCTGGGGGCGAGGAATAAAAGGCTCCTTGGGCCATGGGCAAAGCAGGGAGCAGATGATAGGCAGGAAACAGGAAGGAGTTCAAGACCAGCTCTCCTACACCAAAGACAGGGAGAGCTGAGTCAGCACCACGGGAGGACTTACGACACAGCTTGAGAGCTTACAGAGACCTGAGATTTCCAAAGGAGGCCGCCAGGGTAACTCTCACCAGTCTTTTGCAGGGCTCTCACGGATGCTTGCGATGCTGACTTCCACTGCCTATGGCATCTGTAGAAAGCCCAGGTGACAAATGCTCACTCTGTCTGGGTAACGCTTCCGTGCTTCCATGGTTATCACTGAAACAAAAGGAAAAAAATAAAAAGCATGCAACCCTATGAAATTTGCCTCTCTACTGCTGCTGTCAGCGTGACATTCAAGTCTGTCTTCCACACAGCTCCATCCCAGTGCCAAAAAGAAACACGTACAGAGATGCTTAGAAGATTCTTTGTGCAGATACAAATGCAGGGTGCATGCGTATTCTCTACAGCAAGAAACATTAATTTCTCAAGCAGTAGTATGAAAGGTCAATGAAAAGGAAATAGATGATGAACCCCTTTCATAGAAGAAGTCCTTGCTAAGCCTCTCCCCATCAAAAAGGAAGCCTCCGGGCATTGTTAGCAGCAGTTCCCAGAACATCTTGCACCACAAAATGCAGCACACTCCTTTTTTTCTATAGGCCCCTCATTTCTCTCATCAGCATCAGATTCACTCCAGTTCAAATACACGGATCAGAACAGCCCTTCAGTTTGGCTGAGGTAGGAACCCACTGCTGGGATGTCCCCCACTCCCGTTCCCCACTATGTCCAGCACTGGGGGAACGTGGGGAAAGGAAGAGCAACTGCCATCACCTACCCAGACATCCGCAGGGCCTTCCATACAGTCTCACATCACAGGGAGAAGCGGGAGAGCTCTCGTGGCACAAAGAGTGCACTTTGGCCACAAGAACCCCAGGCACCGCTACAGGCTTGGGGCAGAGTGGCTGGAAGACTGTGGAGAGGAAATGGACCTGGGGGCGTTGATTGACGCTAGACTGAACACTGCCAGCAGTGTGCCCAGGCGGCCAAAAAGGCCAATGGCATCCGGGCTTGTATCAGAAATAGTGTGGCCAGCAGGAATAGGGAAGTAATTGTCCCCCTGTACTCAGCACTGGTGAGGCCGCACCTCGAGTACTGTGCCCAGTTTTGGGCCCCTCACTGTAAGAAAGACATCCAGGCCCTGGAGCGTGTCCAGAGGAGGGCAACAAAACTGGTGAGGGCTCTGGAGCACAGGCCTTATGAGGAGTGGCTGAAGGAGCTGGGATTGCTCAGTCTGGAGAAGAGGAGGCTCAGGAGAGACCTTATTGCTCTCCATAACTACCTGAAGGGAGGCTGTAGTGAGCTGGGGGCCAGCCTCTTCTCTTGGGTGACTAGTGATAGGACTAGAGGGAATGGCCTCAAGCTGCGCCAGGGAAGATTCAGGCTGGACGTTAGGAAATACTACTTGTCTGAAAGGGTGGCCCGGCACTGGAATGGGCTGCCATTCCAGAGAGGTGGTGGAGTCATCAAACCTGGTGGTGTTCAACGAGCGTTTGGATGTTGTGTTGAGGGACATGGTTTAGGCGGAACCATTGGTGAAGGGCGAACGGTTGGACTGGATGATCCTGTGGGTCTTTTCCAACCTTAGCGATTCTAGGATTCTAGGAAAGCTCGGAGAAGGCTGGAGAAATCAAGGTTGCCTCTAAGGTGCTGCTTTCAAACAGCATGAGTTGTTGGGCATGAGACGGGAAAGACAAGGTTCCAGTTCCAAAGGCTTCCAATCCCCGTGGATCTGGCTGTCTGCAAAGACAACAGCTGCCTGCTTTCCAGCAGGGTGATGCTCACCCAGCAAAGCACTCACCCACCAGATGCCTTTCCTACAGTCACAGCATCAGCAAGGTAGGAAAAGACCTCTGAGATCATCCAGTCCAAACACCCACCTACCACCAATATTTCCTTCCCACTAAGCCACATCCCTCAGTGCAACATCTAATGTCCCTTGAACACCCGCAGGGACAGGAACTCTATCACTTCCCTGGGCAGCCCCCTCCAGCGGCTGACTACCCACTGGGAGAAGTTCTTCTTCACATCCAACCTCAATCTCCCCTCATGCAACCTGAGGCCATTCCCTCTAGTCCTAGCACTAGTTCCATGCGAGAAAAGGAACACCCCCACCTCCACATAACCTCTTGTCCGTCACGTAACTGGACAGAGGGAGAAGGTCTTCCCTGTGCCTCCTTTTCTCCACACTAAGGAATCCCACTTCCCTCAGCCGCTCCCCATCACACTTGAGCTCTAGACCCCTCACAGCTTCATTGCGCTTCTCTGGACACACTGCAGGCTTTCAGGGTCCCCCTTCTAGACAGGGGCCCAGAACTGAACACACTACTCAAGGAGAGGACTCACCAGTGCTGAGTACAGTACAGTGGCGATGATCACTTCCCTGCTCCTGCTGCCTCCGGCCCTTTGCAGTGCACTTCCACTCTAAACCGTTCCTTCTGCGCTACCGCTCGGATCCTCCCTTAGGGCTGGAGCTCAAGAGGTCAACACAACACAAAGAACACAACGTGCAACTGGAAGGCATGTCTCAAAGCCTGAAGAGTGAGAACGGGACCCTGCAGTTAGAGACTCTGAGAAGGGCCTCACAGGATGCCTGGGGAAGGGGACCTGCAAGTCGGACGCAAGGGAAGAGCAACAGAAACTTCCCTAAAGAAGTTACAGAAATCTTCACTAAGGTATGCTTAGCTGTGTAGCTATCGGGGATGCCTGGTAGAGCCAAAATGCAGCCCTAAGTTTAAAGCAAGAGCTACAGCTAGCCCACTCAGGGTAAAGCCTCATATCCCTTGGAGGATATGCAACTGGAGAAGGAGAAAAGAAACCATAGATAACTTGTGGATTTCGGATTACTAATTGAATGTGAATCCAAATTCAATACTCCAATCTTGCCGATGAAAACTTGGATAGCAAGTGCTGTAGTTTAGTACAAGATTGGAGGGCAAGTAATAGAACTGTTGAATGTATTCACTCTGTGGCGGCAAATCCATACACTTTAGTAACTAAGTTAGGGAATGAGTAAGTGGAGTTTGCCTTCTGCATGCAACACAGCTACGGACTGTTGGTAAAGCCCCTTCATGAAGTAAGTAAGAGATGGCCAGAGTGCTTGAGGGCGGTGGCTGCACCAGTGCTCAAGATTCAAGAACCTGGTAAATTTACGCTAGGCCAAAGAATAACAGTTTTAATATCTGATGCAGTGTCTACTGTATTGGAGGTAAAAGGGGGGCACTGGCTCTCACCCCCAGAGGGTCCTGAAATACCAGGCCATCCTGGTACAGCAGGATGATGCAGAAATAACTGTAACTAATATTGTCAACCCAGCATCTTTCCTTAGCGGAACTCCTGGAGAACCAGTATTTCATGACTGCTTTGAAACAACTGCGGCTATGGACCTTTGCCAGTCGGACCCGAAAGATGAATCCTTAGAAGATGCAGAAGACACCTGGCTTACTGATGCAAGCAGGTTGGTGAGACAAGGAAACCGTAAGGCAGGATATGCAGGAACTGCTACTGACAAGGTCACCGAAACACAACCATGACCTGGGGGGGCTGTCTCTAGGAAGCCTGAAATAAGTGCCTTGACAAGAGCCTGACATAGACGCACAGATGCTAATTGTGGAGATGGGATGCTACACGCTCATAGGACAACCTGAAGAGAGCAAGGATTGCTCACACACAAGGAAAAACAGCCTGATGTAAATCAACAAAGAGCGTGGCTATCATCCATTGTCAAGGACATCAGAAAGGGAACACCGTACCGGAAAGTGGAGAGAAGATGGTGGATCACGGAGCACAACAGGTCGTTGAAGAGGGCTTTAATTCCAGACCGTCAACTGAAAATTGCTGAACCTGAGTCAAAACCTGTAAAATGTTTTAAAGTGGATAGCAATCTAATTAATGATTTAGAAGGAAGAGAGCAGGCTGACAGATGGACATGTTGTTTTGCCCTTTGGTATTTTATAGAAATTGGTTCTAAGGGAGGATAAGAAAATGTATTGGGCAAACGGACATTACAAAGTACAGATCCTAGTACCAGGAAATGGGTTCAAGTGGGCCTATTGGGAAAGATAACCTTCCAGGGCAACAGTGACAAAGCGACTTCCAGAAACCCCCAAGAAAAGGGGGGGATTGCTGGATGTTGGCACTAACTGATAGCTTTGGGGATGGCCAGAGGTATTTCCCTGGAGGACTCCTAAGGCTGCGGAAGTAACGAAAATGCTGTTACATGCTGTTAATTCCAAGGTTCGGGGTTCCTGTAGCAATCTCAGCAGATCGAGGCCCACATTTTTGCCAAGGTGGTCCAAAAAAAAAATAAGCACATTATTGGGAATTGATTGGCAATTGCACACCTTATAGACGGCAGTCATGCGGACAGGTGGAAAAAACGAATCACCAGATCAAATTACAGATAGGAAAACTTGGCCAAGAGGCTGGGATTCCCTGGCTGCAGGCACTGCCTTTGGCACTTCTGAGAATTTGGACTAAACCCCAAAGCAAGGAAGGATTAAGCCCACATGAGATTCTTTATGGGTGACGCTATACTGTACAAAAGGAAATCTCTATACAGGTGGGGGATAAGGTGTTGAGTGAATATATGTTCAGCTTGGCAAAGCAATTAAAGAAAATTGAACAAGCAGTATTTGGTGCCAGGGCACAAGGCCTAGATGGTCCAGTGCATGATGTATTGCCAGGCGACTATGTTTATGTTAAACCTCTCTCTCAGATTCAACTCTGGAACCAAAGTGGGAAGGACCCTACCAACTTCTCCTGACCACCCACACCACGGCCAAGGTAGAGGGACTTACACTGTGGATACGTCATACCTGCCTGAAGAAAGCACCAGGACCACAGCAAACAGCACAAGAGAGAGGACCACTGAAAATCAGGATCCAAAAGCATGTATAAGATTTTGATAATAATCAGTATGATTGGAGCAGTAGTCATAGCTTGGCAAGTGAATAGCTACTTAAAAATAACTGATAAAATTGGCCAGGCTCTCAACAAATCTTGTTGGATATGCACTGCCTTCCCTAGAGGGGAGGGAAAAGTGCCTGTTTATGGGATAGTGGCACTAAATTGGACCATTCCATATTGGGTAGAGCACAGAAAGTGTAAGTTGGGATAGAAGACAAGTCACAAAAGGGACCTAAGTTTGATTTACTAGTTATTAACTTTACTAGATCTATCTTTGTAGGCAGAAAAACTGATGGTAAAGGTGGGGTGGAGGTTGGATGACGGAACTTGACAGGCATAGGGTGTAGTTGGGAATATGGAAATTCTGGGGTAATATCAGGGATCAGTGAAGCTGGAAGGTGGAGCCAAGGTGGGGGGTGTGATCCTAGAATCGATAAGGATTCTCACTGGGTCTCAGATAAGAACATACTCGGAATTGTAGAGATGGGAGCATCATTCACTCACCAGGAAAAGATGGCCAGGCCATGTCAGTTACCTCATGGATACTGGTGGCTATGTGGAGACGGCCAGGCACGAAAGGCATTACCTTTAAATTGGACAGGGACTTGTACTACAGGATAATTAATACCTCAGACCATGGTGCATGAGAAAATCCCTTGGGGACTCCTGAGGATCCCTTGAATTAGAACTAAGCATACATACAACCCCCTAGCTATATAGAACAAGGGATACCACAGCTTTCTGAGAGCTCTTATCCCGGCTCTAGGAGTTACCCAGCTAGAAAAAGCTAGAGTCAATATCTCTGCAACTCTGGAAATCATGGAGAATGCCACAACAGATGTATTACGGGCAATCCAAGAATAGGTATTCTCTTTATCCAAAGTAGTACTCCAAAATAGGATGGCATTAGACCTATTAACAGCCAAGGAAGGAGGGGTATGTACAGTAATAAATCAGAGTTGCTGTGCTTACATCGGTAAGGATTTAAGAACTGAAACAGATTTAAGGAAAATTTGGGAACAGACGAAAGTCCTGCATAGGACAAGTCAGGATGACACCAACTGGAAGGAAGATTTATGGAACCTGCTTTCTAGCTGGCTACCAAATCTAGGATGGTTAAAGCAGCTCTTCCTAGTTTGTATCATCTTAGTACTGACTGTAGGTTTTACCTGTGTGATGATAAAGTGCTCTGCCTGCCTGTGCCGAAATACGAGAAAATACAAGATATGGAAAAACCATGAGCTAAGGCAAAAGGTGGAAAGTGGGACCTATTTTGGGACACATAGAACAGATTGGAGAATCTAGCAGGTAGAAGTCCTGCTAGATTATAGAAAAAAGGGGAACTGAAGGGCAAAATCAGGTCCCTGCAGTATAGAAAGAAGGGCTTTATAGCAAGAAAAGAGAAAGAAACATCACGAAGTAGACATAAGCGGCAAATAGAGATAGTTTATGTAGAGAGTATTAGAAAACAAGGGATTCCAAGCACTATCACAGGCACTAGGTCCGGAATAACAAGGAGAATGAAGGCCATAAAGATAAGGACAGGAGAACAGCTCGAAAACATTTGGCAGGGAGCTGATTAGATGTCTGAAGTGCAAGCTGAAACCAGTTCGGGGGATGCCCCCCCTTCAGGCTCAGAAGTTTGCAGTGAGGAAGACTATGAGCCTTCGCGAGGAAAACTACGAGCCTCATCATCACGACCTACTACACACGGGCAAGGAGGGGAGGGACTGTATGCTAATGGGCTCTCGGGAGTGTAATGAATATGTATCCGAATTCCTGTCAACTACTGATAATGTATTAGTTTGACCTATATCTATAGCACAATTTCTTCCAACAGTGTGCAAGTTAGGTGGAACGATCCCCCTTGCACAATAGTGTATGCGTGTCACCAAGAAACACATACCTGCTCTATATCGTTACTGGCTATAGAGTCTGATTTCCACGTCAGTTGAGCTGAGAAGGCGGGAGGGGGCCTCACATCACACCAGAAGTATCCATTTCAGTTGCAGCTCCATGGAGAGAACAACACCAACTAACAGGCCTGAATGAATTCGCTCACAGGATGAACAACGAGTTTGTTCTTCATTAAAAAGCACACAGAGATTCCTAAACCAAAAAGAGAATGGCTGCACTTCAGATTGGCCAAACAGGTTCCTGTTCCTACGCCTCATCCTCTTACCCCAACTTGCCTCCCCTTATCCCCTTCCCCTACTCCTCTGTGATGCCCACTGGCTTCAAGTCAGGTCGCAAACACATACGACTCCTTCCACACGACTCCAGCACAAAGGATGTCACACTTGTTCCATACACTCAAACGGACCAAGCAGTGCTATCACACTCAACACATGCAGAAGCAGCCAAACCCTGAGCACGTACGTCCCCTCCTGCACTACTGGAGCCCACAGCTCACCTTCACGCCTCCGGGGATTTCTGCTCTTTTACACTGACGCAGCCTCGCTACAGCTCCATGGCTGTCACACAAGGCCAGCAGGACCTCTTGCTCCGCAAACCCCGTCTGCAGGCATTGCTTCATGAGGTTCACCACCTGCCCTCCCCGAGCAAAAACAAGCACTGAGAACGACAGCAAAGCACACTGGATTCCACCTGGCCTGGTCTCCAAGCCTCAGTCCTGACAGGCATACCCTGCTACGCAGACTCATCCCCAGAGCCTGACTGGACAGCAGCACATGCATCATTCTTCAAACGCCCCAGCCCAGCAGCAAGGAACAAAGCGTTGCGACAGCTGAAACAAAAATGCTTGGGGACATTCCTGCTAGCACTGAACGTGAACAAATCTACCACTGAGCAACAGGACATGGGACAAACAGCAGAAAACAACCAACCTGCACAACTAACTCGTTGCCGGTTGGTCCAGATGTCTGTATGCTCCCTCCCACGGCCCAGGCCAAGCTTGCTGAGCTGCTCCTCCTTTGTGCAGGACGACAACGGTGCCCATGGCATGTGGTGGCTATGCACAGCATGCCTTTTACTTGCTTTTCCTCTCTCCGTCCTCCATCACCAAACAGCACCTCCAATCTCTCCTGGCTAAAAAATCACTTGGGTAAAAAAAGGACTGGCAACCTTACTTTTAAAATTACAACTTGATGCTTTAAAGCAGAAGCTCACCCAGCAAGGACACCTACCTTAGACAATATCCACCTACAGGGAAAAGTTATTCCTCTGTGTCTGCACACTCGGCACACATTTTCAGCTGCAGTAGTCAGTCCAGTTCTCAGCACAGCTTTACCATCCACAGAAAGCCAGTGCTCAGCCGCCATCTTTTCCTCTCTTCTGAAACACTCTACTGCTGCAAGAAGCAAGCACACAATCACAGAACTGTAGGGGCTGGGAGGCACCTCTGGAGATCATGGAGCCCTTCCCCCCGCCCCCCGCAAGACAGGCTCCATACAGCAGGCTGTACTGTAGGCATCCAGCTGGGTTTGGAGGATCTCCAGAGAAGGACAATCCACAACCTCCCTGGGCAGCCTGACTATATACCCCCCTGCCCAGAAACCTCCCCACAGCCACCTATAGCCACAAATCCTCCGATGGCTCACCACAGCCCCAGATCCCCCCTAGAGTCCCCCTCAGCTCCTTATAGACCCATACGCCTTTACAGTCCCTGCACAGCCCCCGACAGTAGCCCTATATCCCCCTATAGCCTCCCCGCAGCTCCCAGTACCACAGGGCCCACCTTAGCCCCGGTTCCGGGGGTATGCAAACGCTCTGGGGGCACCGGGAGCAGCGCTGGAGGGGTTGGGGGGGGCTGGCGGGGCCCCACAGCCCGGATGCTGGCAGCAGCACTCTGGCGCTGGGGGACGCGGGCCTGTCCCAAACCCATGGCCCATCCCACAGCCCTCATCACCAATCCCACAACCCACGGTAGTTCCACGGGGGGGGGGGAGGGCAGTGTGCTTGGGGGGCCGCGCAGGGCCCCTCTCCCTCTCCCGCTCCCGTTCTCCCGCACACCTCCGGCGGAGCTGTCCTCAGCACTCGCTCCCGTTGTGCCGCGGCTTCCGGCTCGCTGCTGCCCGGACAGCTCCGGCTGACGCCGCGCTCTCCTGCGGGGCGGCCCGGGCGGGCGGAGCGGCGCTTCGCTGACGAGAGCCGCGCCTGACACTGCCGGCTCCCAACGGCCGCTCCCGCGCACGGCGGCTCAGCCAATGGGAGCGGGCGGAGCTGCCGCTGAGCAATGAGACGCCGGGGGAGGGACAGAGCTGCCGCTGACCAATGAGACGCAGGGGGGAGGGACGGGCAGATGCTGCTCACGGGGAGCTCCTCCTGCCGCTGCTGGATGCTGATGCTGACAGGGCTGCAGATGCTCTGCAGGGCCAGCTCGTAGCTGGGAGCCAGGAAGTGACACGGCGGGAGGAGAGAGCCATTGGGAACAGCCGAGGCATCCAAGAGCATCCAAAAGCCCTCACTCAAAAGCATCACAAAGCCACAGCCAGCAAGCTGGCCATGATCATGAGCAGCATCCCGGATGCTGGAGATTCTTTGCTACCATACACTACGGGAGCACAGCTCTTGCTGCAGGCAATCCCACAGCCAGACAAAATGGGAACAAACCCGCAGCTCTGCTGCACGCACAGCCCACAGCCATAGCCTTGCAACATGAGCTGCCTTGCTGTTGCTTGCATCCATCCCAATACCTGGGAATGAAGACTCAGAAGGCAGTCAAGGCGTTGATCCAGCACCAGCATGGCTTTTATTCCTTAACAGCCAGGAGGGCTTTTTGGTGAGAGGTCCGGTGTACACATGGGACTCATCCTCTCTGGTGAAGGAGAGAGGAGCTCAGAGCTCGTGCTGCTGCCGGTGCCTGGGACTGGAGCTCTGATTCTACGGCCCCCTCCACCAGGCTTGGCTCCTCCTGGCTGACGCTGACCTGCTCCTGCATGGAGCTGCTGCTGTCGGGGCACTCGGGCGTGTGCTTGGGCTGGGCTGCACTGCAATGGTGCCCCGTCACAGTCCAGCTCGGTTTCCGTTGTTTCTGGCAGGCTCAGGTCAGCGTCTTCTGCACAGCTGGGAGAGATGAGGGCTTCCACTTGGATGAGCACCTTCATTCCATCACTGGTGTTATACGGAAGGCTCTCATCCGAGCTGCAGCGATTTGTGCTTCCTAGCAGCTCTCCATACATGGAAGCACACAGTGAACCATCGCTATACGCTCTGGCTCTTCTCTGCGTGGACGAGGGCTCGGTTCACCTAGGAAGGAGTAGATACACAGGCAAAACAGTTAGTGGCAAACTTGCACAAGCTGAATGATGAGAGTGGTTCTTGAGATTTGCTTCTGCAGTGGCAGCAGGACAAAGGAAATAGGACAATAGCAACAGTAGGAGCACTGTCCTGAAAGGAACTGTTGCGCTTTTGTTGTTGTCTTTCTCTTTTGTGTGGACTCCAAGCATGAATTCCATGGCGCTGACAAGCAGGGTTTTGACAGCTGGATGTGCACCCTTACCTGCCAGGACCACCACCTCTGTTTCCGAGGGCTCCCTGGCATCGCGCTGCCAGTTGGCGTTTGGCCACAGAGGATGGTTTTCTGGGCCTGAAACAGGAACACCAACTGCATGCTGGGGATTCCTTCACCCTGCTGGGTGGACTTGGTCTGGAGGGAGAAAAGAGGGAGCGGTGTGAGTCGTGCATTGGTGCAGGGTGAGGGAA
This sequence comes from Gallus gallus, assembly GCF_016699485.2. Taxonomy (NCBI): domain Eukaryota; kingdom Metazoa; phylum Chordata; class Aves; order Galliformes; family Phasianidae; genus Gallus; species Gallus gallus. The sequence goes on along the minus strand of NC_052572.1, from coordinate 82,872,223 downwards.
GAGCTGCCCTGAGCTCTTGCCAACACTTGCTTGTTCCTAGCACTGCCTGGTTCCTGCTGAAACACAACTTTGAAGCTCGCTCTGATTCACACAGTTGAGGTTCCATTCCTAGAGCTCAGCCCTGGAGTCTTGCTGGCTACATTCCCCTCAGCCATGCCAACCCAGATGCAGAGCATGCCTGTTAGTTTGAACCTCAGAGTCCAAAGGGAGGGGACATTCAGTACACCACCACACCCCCCCATTGGCGTCACGTACTTTCTGCAAGTTTTTGCTCTTGCAATAGTGGAGAAAAACCCACAAAAGCCCACCCAAGCAAGTCTGATAGGAAGCTTCTGGAAAAGAAAGTCCTCTTTACCTTTCAGATGGAAAGTGGATGACTGTGTGGAAATTCCCCCGCGCAGCTGCGGGGCCTTCTTCCACTTGCATGTCCCTGCTCTCTGTCACAGCGGCAGAGCTGCTGTGGCCTCCCCTCTGTGCCTGTGCCTCCTCCACGGTGAGCAGCTTGGTGGCCGGAAAAGACCACCCGCACAGACTCGGGCCCTGATGGAGAACTGCGCCCTGAAGGGAAGACCACAGCTAAGAGGGAGGATCAGAAAGCAGCAGCACAGCCATCACAGTTCTGGGGGAGGTGCCGCACATCTCTCAGCCTTGCTTTTCTGGTCAAGTGAAAGAAGAGGAGCTCAAAAACCCTTTCATCAAGCTTCACCTGCACGCAAACATCACCATGACAGGGACGGTTTTCTCCTTCTTAAGTTTGGGCTTGGACATTCTCCGCATCCAGCCACAGACGATGCCATATTCTCATCTAAGCCCACAAGTCCTGCTGGCCCCTCGATAGCAAAAGCGTATCTCAACAATCCTGGAGAAGGCCTGCATTTGATCAAGGTGTCTCATCAAGACAAAGCTCATGCAGGAAGACGCTCACCTGCTCCATCTCCGATGCCTGACGTGGAGCCGGAGCAGAAGAGGACGTCGGTGTGGTTGATCAGGAATTCTACCACGTCCGACTGCCTCTGCAGTTCCTCGCAGGCAGCTCTTCCGCTGGCGCAGGCAGCCTCGTTCTGCTGGGATCTGTAGAAAAGGCAGATTGGAGAAGTCATTGACCCGAGATCGTTTCCCCACGTTTGGGCATTTGGGCAGCCAAAGGCTGTCCAATTGGGCTCTGGAGTCTTCCGCAGTGGGCAAGCACTGATGCCACTGAAGACATTCTCCTGGGTGATCAAGGACACACCAGCCCCATCTGACAAAACCAAGAGAGCACAAATTGTCCTCCTCTCCAAAGTGTGCCCGTGGGAGAACAGATCTAAGCCTTGTGCTGAGGCGGAAAAAGAAGTTTACCTGAAGAGGTTGGGAGCCCACACAATCGCTAAGTTCTTAGCGGGCATGTTTGTGATGGAGCAGCTCCCAGCCAGACAAGCCAAGTGTCTCAGCAGGTATTCCAGTGTCCTGGAAAGCAAGAGCCAAACCTTCAGCACCACTGAGCACGCCGTGCTCACATTCAACAAACAAACCTCAAGACACGCCAGTTCTTGCTCTTGTTTATGGAATAGCAAGTAGATCAAGCTTTCCCAAGTGCCACGCTGCAGCACCAAGACCCAGCACAGTACAGCCGCAGCCATCAGCTGCACCAGCCGTGCCCCCATGCCCAGGAGCTGACCAATCCATTCACCCCACGCAGACATCAACCACTTCAACACACACAGGCATCACGTTGCCAGCGTGACACAAAGCCTGCCATCGCGTCATCGCCTTCTGAAATGCAGCAGGGCGGAGCTCCCCAGACTGAGGGGCAGCAGTTTTCTGACCTGTAGTGAGGGCGCGGGCAGCAGCTGGATGACCTCCTGCATTCTGACCAACCGCTCCTCATCTGTACCGGGCACAAACAGCATCCTGGAAGAAAGCAGAAAGGTAATTGAGACACACATCATGCGAGGTCAAGCGCATGGGAGCTAACAGAAAAAGGGCCTCAGAGCTGCAGAGGGCACTGCTGCTCCCATCTCCCACATTTCCAATGCAGGATGCCACACACAAGGTGTTACGGTGCTCGCGGTGTGCAGGAAGCAGGAGCTGCTTGTTGTACAGAGACACCCACTGCATGTCCATCAAAACCCCAACTTCAACAGAAAAAAGACCAAAAAAAGGTGCGCAGGCGTGTGTGTGTATGGGACAGGCCACGAAGAGGGACATGAAGGCCATTGCCTTGTGCTTACCGAGAACTTGCCATGCAGCTGCTCGCTCAGCAGAGGGCTCGGCAGCTCCCTGAAGTACATCTTGCACAGGGAGCTCACGCTGTGAATGTCCCGGACGGTGAGCTCCGGAATCTGCTCCGACTCAAAGTCATGGCTGGAGAGAAGGACACAAGAACAGAGGGCTTGGAGAAAGACGAAAACAACTCCAAAGCAAGACAACATACAGTCCAGAAGCACTCTTACCGCAGCTTCTGGATCTTGGACGCCACGCCGGACAGGCGGGTAGATCCCCTGCACCACGCCGTGCTGCTCGATGAACTCAGCGCAGCTCTGCACGACCTGGGGGACTACAGAACAAGGGCCAGCGCTTAGCTGAGCTCCTGATTCAAGTCCTGCTTCAGCCGCTGCCCCTGTCACATCCCATCCACTAAGCCCAGCCGGGCTACTGCTTGCCTCCTCCTTAGAGGATAAAGAAGGCTGTCGCAGACGTCGCCGGCAGGCAGGAGCCGGGGACAAAACTGGACACGGACGTGTTCTTGGCTTTCAAGAAATGCCAGGACCTGCCAAGCAGCCTGCAGAAAGTAATTCTGGGGAAGCCAGAGACACTGCCACAAGTCCCATCACAGCTCCCACCGCAATGGAGGCGTGAGACCTCATGTCCAGAAGAGCTAGGAAACTGACGCACTACACTCTCTTGGGACAAACAGGCTTCCTTGGTTTTCAGGCTAGCGTGGGATTGGCTTACACCTTTGGCTTTAAGCAAATAAAAAGTGTGCCGGCCTCCTATGAGCATTAGCCTCAGCTTCCCTTTCAGCCATAACTCCCACCTCACGCTTCTCCACCGCTATCAACCTGCCCCTTGCTAGACATGATCTCCCTTTCTTTCATCTTTACATGCCCAACAGAGAGAGGAAGCTCTCAGGAATGGGCTGTTCCTTACCATCACGGCCAGAGTGGAGAAGATGCTCTCCCAGGTCACAGCCAAACACCCCTTCCTTCTCCTTCTCCAGCTCCATCTCCCGCTGCTTCGGTTCCTCTGGGTGGGCCTTCACGAAGGAACGAAGGAAGCTGAGGAGCTTGCCACGCTTCTTTGGCACTGCACAACAAAAGGAAGAAACCAGTTCATTTCAGGTTGGGCTCAGTGGGACCAGGCTGAGCGGAAACACATGCTACAGAGCACGTCAAAGCGGCAAGAACATTGCCAACACTGCATTCTACAAGGGATTCGAGCATTTGCCCAAGCCCTCATTCTCACTGCCTACAAAACAGCAGCCCTACGCCCGTGGGATGCAGGAAGGAACTTCTACACAGAGGGAGAACGTGGGATGGATAAAGGGAGGTATTCAACAAAGAACACACCCAGAAAAAGACTCCATTTGACTTCCCCGCGCCATCACATGTAACATCTGTACCTGGCTGTGGTGCTGAATTGATGAGGGCCTCAGGAATTTTTCCGTTAATGAGCTCCACGCACTCACCGGTGGGAAAAATCCAACCTGGAACAAGAACAAAAGAGGGATGGAATACTGAATGCAGCATTTCTCAGGGCCTCAACTGTTTAAACCAAGAAAGAATGGCCTGCAGAAAAGTAACCCTCATTCAACATTTACAGCCAGAAGACCTACAAAAGCAATTGACAGAGCATAAGATGGCTCTGTCCTCCGTGCTTGTACAAAGGACAGAGGTGATCAACTCCTGACTTCGTATTGAGCACGAGAGGCTCTTGCTTCTAAGTCAAATGAGGAGACGGTTTCCTATCCAAGCCCAGAGCCAAAGGGAAAATCCTCTGACAATGACACAGAAGCCATCCTGTGCAGGCCGAGCAGCTTGAAGCTGATATTCCTGACTTGACTGCAGTTGCGTCCACGAGTCTGAAGCTTGTGCCTACCTGAAAAGCCACGCTTGCCTCTCCACCAGGGGCTCTGCTCCTTTGCTGGCATAGCAGTAATGCACACCAGGTCTCCCACCTGCAAGAGATTGCAACATCAATCCCAGCGTCAGCACAGCTGGGAGGAAAGCACAGCTGAAATGGCACCCTTCTCTGCACTGCCAAAGAGCGCACAGCTTGAGAGCAATTGCACCGGGGCAGCTCTTCAGGCATTTCCTGTGGGAAAGCTGAACGTGGAGGCCAAATCAAAACGTCTTTTAGACATGGCTGACCTCCTCCCTGCATCCAACCCAGTGCAAGTCCTATCTGGACCTGCATCTTCCGGGCTTCGCCTCACAAGGGCATTCTGAAGGGTGTCTGAGAATATTCCTGATGCATTCACACGGTATACTCTTCTGGCCGTGACAACAAGGAACGCCTTCTTATCTGCTTACCTCCAAGGAGAGCTCATCCGCTGCTGGGCAATGTATCTCTTAATAACATGGCCAGCAGCAATAGCCGGAATATTAAGAGATGTGTCCTCATCGACCAGCAAGGGCTTCCCCTGGTTCCTCAGGCTGAAACAGAGAGCACAGGCCACGGTGAGGAGCTGAGGACAAACAAGGAGGATCTCCAGGATGCCATCTACATGCCACTAGCAAGGAAATGAAGCTTTTAAGGCAGCTCTTCAGGGACACCAAGAGGAGCCGGAAAGGATGCTCTCTCTCTTGAAAAGCAGGAGAGCACACCTGTGGCTCACACTGCTGGCTCAAGTCAGGGAACAGAGACCAAGCAGAGCTTCACACTGTACTCCGTCAACGCTCCGGTCAGGCCCACGGCTGATCTCGCTGCTCGCGATGCCCATCACAGCAGCCGCGACAAGCTGCAAACAGAAAAGAATCACATTTCCTGTGTTCACACAGCACTGGATTGAGAGTCTTCTTCAGAACTACTCTCAGTTGCCAACTGGCGGAGGCAGGTGTTCTAGAAACAACCACTCTGTGCAGTCTAATCAACGGGACAGCCGTTGCAATACGCAGCACTGGACCAAGTCGCTGTCCCTCTGCTAGCAGATGGGGACTCTGGCACAAAGCAGCAGATGCATTTGCCCGCAGCACGCTGAGAGCGCAGTAGCAGGCCAGGGAGAGGTGTCACTGCTGGGGCTGGAGCTGGTCCCCAGCTCCCAGCAGCAGCCTCACCACCAGCACCTGCCGCAGCCTTGCCCACGCATTTCCTCTGCCTGCATGCCCCTCTGTGCTCCCTACAGCTGTCGGGCACACTCACACAGCCAAAGCATGCACGCTTCTGCCCCTAGCTCATGTTGTGCAGCTCTGCACAAACTGCGGCTAGGGCTCTTTGCCTAAGGGATTGCCTTCCTTCACACTAGCTGCTCCCAGCACTACAGGCAGCATCCTGCTGAGGGTTGAGCTGGAGAGGAAGTGGAGAAATCCCACACGTGACCAGAGCTGCATTTCAGCTGGACGAGGCTGGTTACTACACACGGTGTGACTAAACACGGGCTGCTGAACCATGTGGCAATACAAAACATGGCACGTACCTGGCAAGAGATCAGAACAAGGGAGAAGAAGATCCTCGAACCCGCAGCTGTTCCTTGTCACTTTGCTCTGATCTTCCGCGAGCAAAAGCTGCACCAAGGGAGCAGGCGGAGGGTGGGGAGGGGGACAGAGAAAAGAGCAGGTCAGTGAGCCTCCACAATTGAGCAAAGGGAAGAACCAGGGAAGAACCCTGGCACAAATGCCACCTGCGATGGATGGCTTTGGACTGATGGCCTGTGGGGAAAATGGCGTATGACGGTCCAGACGAAGCAATATGATCCTAGGAGCTCTGCCAGCCAGCACTTCTCAAGCCCTCAGCTGCCCAACCCATCTATCCCGCACCGTCTCAGCTTACCTACAGGCGCTGCGCAAGACGGGATGAAGACAAAGGGACTCAATCAGTGCACAAGTGCAACAAGCCACGTACTCACGCCGAGCTCAAGCGCTCCAATGAAGGGAAGCAGCACGCGCTGCTCCTCCCCTCATTCTAGCCGCTTATGACATCACTAAGGGCCACCCGGCTGCTCCACCATGGACGGACAAGGTGGGGAGGCAAGACCACGTCACAAGACCACAGGATTCCAAAAGGGCACCCCAGCGTTCGAGAAATCAGTGCGTGGTTGGAATCTCAGCCAAATCCTGGAGAAGCTGGCATGGGGTTGTCGGGACCAAAGTGCACGACATGGCGCTCTTGGTCCTGTTGAGCCTCTTGCTGGGGCCTATGGCAAAATCCACACTAGGGTCCTTCTTTGCATCCACGGGCGGCTTAGAGCAGCCATCTCTTGCACCTGGATGGAAATAAAGGAAGAGAAACACAGCACTACTACCAGACTGCTTTGCCAATTTTCTTTCCCGAGTGCATTGTTTGCCTTTTGGCTTCCATGACGACCTCATTTCCTCTTCCTTTTCTTTGGGGGGAAGCTGCCCCCAGTGCCTGAGCTTCACAAGACAGCATGAAACATGACACTAAGACAAACGCTTGCCCATGGGTGCAGGGTGGCTGTGCTTTTGCCAGGTATACTAGCGGGCTAGGAAGCGCCACGTGCAGCTCCAGGCCAAGTCTGCATTCACTCACTGTGGCCACAGCTGGTGCCTCACCGTCAGAACGTATCCGAGGATACAGATGGACGCAGGCAACTCCTGCTCCTTCTGCAAAGCCCTCCTCTGCACAGCCCGTTAGCTGCTGCTCACTGCTACGCCAACCAGGCTCCCCTTTACAGCAGCCCTGGGATAAACACGCCTGTACTCTTCCGTGCAGCAGTGAGCTCCAGGGATGAAGCAGCAGAGAGGAAACCAACAGAATCTACTGCTGCTGAATCCACCAGCTCCTTCTGCCCACCAAGAGTAATACCAATGCACAAGAACACAAGTGGGATAAGCGCATCTCGCACACGGACAAAGGGAATCAAAACAGTCTTCGCAGAAGAGCTCGTTGGGTAAACCCCAGCTGCAGAGACACAAATGCATCTGGTTCCAGTAAATATTTCGGCACCTTGGTGATGAAACGCTGTTCTGTTGCTTGGAGAGCACGAAGCATGCTGTGTTGACAGGCACAGCAGCGCGATGCCCAAGCTGAGCACGCAAACCTCCCCAGCACCCCTGGCCAATGCTGCCAGGGAAATGCACGACCTGCAGCCCCACACGGCTCGCTGCACAGGACACTGGGGGCTGTCTTAGTCTCAGGTGGGATCCATTTTTCTTCAGTGTCTGCTATGATGCTACAGGACAGTGAGAACACTCTCGTGTTTATAGTTTATGAGAAGCAGACCTGGACAGAGCCAAGGCCGTTCTCAGCAAAGCTCTCAAGAAGGAGCTGGGAGGAAACCAAATGAGGACAGCTGATGTCAAGGGCCAAAGGGATATTCCATACCATATTGACATCAAGTGGAAGGGGTTATGGACGGGGTGGGAGTTCATCTCACTCTCTTCCTCTGCTTGCCCATTGCTTGGGAGGTGCTGAGCCACTGCTTCTACATCACTTCTTACATACATTCATAAATATATGTGTGTGTGTGTGTGTGTGTGTGCGTGCATCCATTACTTCTGTCCTTTTCTCTACCTTTGGAAAGAGATTTCTCTCAACGTATGAGTTCCACCTTCTTTTTTTTTCCCCATAATTCTCTCACCCATCCCACCGGGAAGGGGGGAGTAAGCAAAGGACTCTGTGGTGCTCAACCACACGAGGGCTGCAAAGCAATGCAGCAGACGTGCAGTGCACTGTCATAAGTGCACATGTACATAAGCAGATGCTCTCATCCACACGTGCAAATCTGAGGGCGAGGAATAAAAGGCTCGCTGGGCCGTGGGCAAAGCAGGGAGCAGATGATAGGCAGGAAACAGCGAGGAAGGAAGGAGTTCAAGACCAGCTCTCCTACACCAAAGACAGGGAGAGCTGAGTCAGCACCACGGGGGACTTACGACACAGCTTGAGAGCTTACAGAGACCTGAGGTTGCCAAAGGAGGGCCGCCAGGGTAACTCTCACCAGTCTTTTGCAGGGCTCTCACGGATGCCTTGCGATGCTGACTTCCACTGCCTATGGCATTGGTAGAAAGCCCAGGCTGGCAAATGCTCAATTGGTCTGGGTAACGCTTCTATGCTTCCACGGCTAGGACTGAAACAAAAGGAAAAAAAAAAAGCATGCAGCCCTATGAAATTTGTCTCTCTACTGCTGCTGTCAGCGTGACATCTACGATGAGCATTACGCGTCCCTGCACCCGACTGAAGATTCATCCAAGTCTGTGGGCACTGTTAGCAGCAGTTCCCAGAACATCTTGCGACACAAAATGCAGCACGCTCCTTTTTTCACAGGCCCCTCGTTTCTCTCATCAGCCTCAGATTCACTCCACTTCAAATACACCCATCAAACAGCCCTTCCGTTCTGCTGAGGTAGGAACCCACTGCTGGGATGTCCCCCACTCCCGTTCCCCGCTATGTCAGCACCAGGGGGGAAAGGAAGGAGACACTGCCATCACCTACCCAGACTTCTTGCAGGGCCTTCCAGGACGCTCTCACATCACAGGGAGAAGTGGCACAGCTCTCGTGGCACAAAGCTCAGAGAAGGCTGCAGAAATCAAGGTTGCCGCCAAGGTGCTGCTTTCAAACAACGTGACTTAGCAGGCACGAGACGGGAAAGACAAGGTTCCAGTTCAGAAGCCTCCAATCCCCGTGGATGTGGCTGTCTGCAAAGACCACAGCTGCCTGCTTTCCAGCAGGGGGACGCTCACCCAGCAAAGCACTCACCCAGCAGATGCCTTTCCTACAATCATAGCATCAGCAACGTTGGAAAAGACCTCCATGATCATCCAGTCCAAACACCCCCCTACCACCAATATTTCCTTCCCACTAAGCCACGTCCCTCACTACAACATCCAGTGTCCCTTGAACACCCGCAGGGACAGGAACTCTATCACCTCCCTGGGCAGCCCGCTCCAGCGGCTGACCACCCACTGGGAGAAGTTCTTCTTCACATCCAACCTCAATCTCCCCTCATGCAACCTGAGGCCATTCCTTCTAATCCTAGCACTAGTTCCACGGGAGAAGAGGACCACCCCCACCTCAACACAACCTCTCGTCACATAACTGGACAGAGGGAGAAAGTCTTCCTTCAGCCTCCTCTTCTCCACACTAAGGAATCCCACTTCCCCCAGCCGCTCCCCATCACACTTGTGCTCTACACCCCTCACAGCTTCATTGCGCTTCTCTGGACACACTGCAGGCTTTCAGGGTCCCCCTTCTAGACAGGGGCCCAGAACTGAACACACTACTCAAGGAGAGGACTCACCAGTGCTGAGTACAGTACAGTGGCGATGATCACTTCCCTGCTCCTGCTGCCTCCGGCCCTTTGCAGTGCACTTCCACTCTAAACCATTCCTTCCGCGCTACTGCTCGGATCCTCCCTTAGGGCTGGAGCTCAAGAGGTCAACGCAACAAAGAACACAACGTGCAACTGGAAGGCATGTCTCAAAGCCTGAAAGAGTGAGAACGGGACCCTGCAGTTAGAGACTCTGAGAAGGGCCTCACAGGATGCCTGGGGAAGGGGACCTGCAAGTCGGACGCAAGGGAAGAGCAACAGCTCTCCCTCCTTTTTCTGGAAACAGCGAGATAGGAGTGGGAGTTCTAGGTTGTGTAATTGTTATCACCATCTGCTGAGTGTTCCGTACCGTGGATCTAATCATTTCAGGTCCAGCTGACTTTCCGAGAAACCTGAAAGCTTACTGACTCATGTACTAGCCTTATGAAGATGCCAGCTCAAAGACGTCGTCAGCATTGTGGACTACGTCGAAACCATGGCTTTTGTTCTAAAGATCAGAGTGAGTGTGGTGTGAGTGAGATGCGTTCCTTGCAGGGAATGAGGGTCAGCCTGTTTGCATAGTACTGTCTTCTGATTGCGGGGAAGCGTGTCAAGGAAGGTGGTCAGGCTTCTATGAGATCTGTGAGATCCAAGTGTTCCCATCTGAACAAGATCAGTAGGCGGTGTCCAGGGTTGCCTGTGGAAACTCTGAGGAAATGAGGAATCAAGAAGAATTTGGTCAACATCGTGGGAGGCTCCCAGGGGAAGGAAATGCCCAAAGAAGCCCCGTTGGGATGTGCACTGGCACACTGGTGGGATACTGCAGGGGAACCTGGAGGCACCCTGAGGAAGGAAACTCTCACCAAGTATTGCAATCAGTGGTGCTTAATGTGGAAGTTAGAAGATGATGAGAAGCGGCATCGGAAGGGGACCCGTAACTATCATACCTTCTTACAGTTCCTGTTTTTCTTAAGGAAGGAAGGTCCATAAAGTAACATGACCAGTTGTTAGAATGGAGTGCTCTCATCATGAGACTAAGTACTGGGTGTTTATGGACACTGAAGAACTGTGCTGTATGATTGGTGGGTTCTGAAGGGAATGGGACAAACGGTTTTCATGGCAGAAGTAAGTGTAATTGCTAATGGGAAACAGAAGCATGACTGAGGGTATGTGGAAGTGTAACTGAGGGTATGAAGAGGGGACAAAGGAAAAAGGGTTACAGAGAAAGTGAGTGTATCCGCACCGGCAGGAGAGCAACCCCCCACACGCCTGCCCCAGCCTCACACAGAGAGTGCTGTTGTAAACAGCATTACTTGCAAAGCGGGGGAGGTGGAGAGGATGGGGCACTGGCAGTGAGAATAGCCTTCATGTGCAGAGATCTCGGAAACCCAAAATTCCAGGGTTAGCACTGGAAATCTCCGGAGAGGAGAGGAGGAGGTGAAACTGAAACGTCATGCTAGTTGTTTATGTAGTGCTGAGACTTTGGGAAGGGAAAAGTTGCAGAAGGACGCAGGCTGAGGAAGGCTAAGATGAGCAAGGTGGAACAGGGTGGTAGATCCAAAGAGAGCTGAGCAAGAGAAAGGAAAAAAACGGATTGAGGAACAGAGATAGTAAGGCCATTGGCAAGAGCAACAGCTGTTCCTGTTGCGGTGCTAGAGTAGAGCCCTAGGACACAGAGGTCCCCTCAGAAAGTTGTAGGGGGGGGCCTGGAAGAGCCCGTGGAGTGGGAGGCTTCCAGCCCTGTTGGACCAAAAGCACTGTGCCAACTGCAGGGAAATGAGACAGCGGTGCAGAAATCCAACCGTCTCTCATTGCAAAAGCTGAAGAATGGCAACCTGGGAAGTTATTCCTAGCAAATGCACCGGTGAAATTGCAGCTAGGAGAGCAGGAGAAAGAGGTTTCGTTTCCGGTGGGCACGGGTGCCTCTTACCACCCGGAGATGATTTTGCAACACAAGTCGCAGCTACTGCCCAACAAGAAAAGGCTTCCCTTTTGGGATCACTTCAAGAGAGGCTGAGAAAATAAGGAGGAATACATACATGCCTGTAGATGCCAGGTTCTCCAAAACCGTTCCTCTGGCAAGACTGATCAGAACAAATGGATGCAGAGAGTCAATTCAATAACACTGGTGCTAAGGGTCAAACAAGATGAACTGACTGAAAACAGTAACTCTGGCTTACATACAGACAGGGACAAAGAGTGGTTTACCCCCAGAAGTTACAGAAATCTTCACTAAGGTATGCTTAGCTGTGTGGCTATCGGGGATGCCTGGTAGAGCCAAAATGCAGCCCTAAGTTTAAAGCAAGAGCTATGGCTAGCCCACTCAGGGTTAAGCAGTGCCCTTTGAGGATATGCAACTGGAGAAGGAGAAAAGAAACCATAGATAACTTTCGGATTTCGGATTACTAATTGAATGTGAATCCAAATACAATACTCCAATCTCTCTGATGAATCCATATGATCCATACACTTTAGTAACTAAGTTAGGGAATGAGTAGGTGGAGTTTGCCTTCTGGATGTGAAGGATGCCTTTTCTGCCTGGTTTGCCCAAAGGAAGCCTAAGGTGATTTGCCATTGAATAGGAGAGCCCCAGTCCGGGACAAAAAAGACTCCGTTCACCTGGACAGTGTTAGCCAGGGCTGTGAGAACAGCCCAAGGATTTTGGAGAACTGCTCAACTCGGGAGCCTGAGATTTGGGTTCCTCCATCCCACGGTGCAACTTGACTGCAGCATGTGGATGCCACAGAAACAAAGAGGGCTGTGTGCAATGGACTGCGAATGTGCTGAATTTCTTGGTTTCAATGATGATCGACTTTCTCAACAGAAGGCACCAAGAACTCAACGGCAAGGGACCTATCTGGGACAGGAGATTACAGCTGGACTTGGAACCTCAAGGACTGCCAGGAAGGAAGCCATCTGCCAAAGCCCTGAGCCACAAAGTGCCGAGGAACTCCGTACATTCTCAGGAATGACAGCAGGGTGCCAACCGTGGATACACGGCTACGGACTGGTGGTAAAGCCCCTTCAGGAAGTGAGGAAGAGATGGCAAGAGTGGTTGAGGGTGGTGGCTGTACCAGTGCTCAACATTCAAGAACCTGGGACATCTACGCTAGGCCAAAGAAGAACAGTTGGAATATCTCATACAGTGTCTATACTGTTTTGGAGGTAAAAAGGGGGCATGGGCTTTCACCCCCAGGAGTTCCTGAAATACCAGGCCATCCTGGTACAGCAGGATGATGCAGAAATAACTGCAACTCATATTGTCAACCCAGCATCTCTCCTTTGCAGAACTCCCAGAGAACAAGCATTTCAGGACTGCTTGGAAACAACTGAAGCTACGCACTGTTACCAGTCGGACCTGAAAGACGAATCCTTAGAAGTTGCAGAAGACACCTGGCTTACTGATGCAAGCAGGTTGGTGAGACAAGGAAACCGTAAGGCAGGATATGCAGGAACTGCTACTGACAAGGTCACCGAAACACAACCATGACCTGGGGGACTGTCTCTAGGAAGCCTGAAATAACTGCCTTGACAAGAGCCTGACATAGACGCACAGATGCTAATTGTGGAGATGGGATGCTACATGCTCATAGGACCAGCTGAAGAGAGCAAGGATTGCTCACACACAAGGAAAAATAGCCTGATGTAAATCAACAAAGAGCGTGGCTACCATCCATTGTCAAGGACATCAGAAAGGGAACACCGTACCGGAAAGTGGAGAGAACATGGTGGATCAGGGGGCAGAACAGGTCGTTGAAGAGGGCTTTAATTCCAGACCGTAAGCTTAAAATTGCTGAACCTGAGTCAAAACCTGTAAAATATTTACAAGAGGACAGCAATCTAATTCATCATTTAGAAGGGAAGAGAGCAGGCTGACAGATGGACACATTGTTTTGCCCTTTGCTACTCCATGGAAATTGGTTCTAAGAGAGGAGAGGAAAATGTCTTGGGCAAACAGACGTTACAAAGAACGATCCTAGTACCAGCAAAGGGCTACAAGTGGGCCTATTGGGAAAGGGAACCTTCCAGGGCAACAGTGACAAAGTGACTTCCTGAAACCCCCAAGAAAGGGGGGGATCGCTGGATGTTGGCACTAACTGATAGCTTCTGGGGATGGCCAGAGGAATTTCCCTGGAGGATTCCTAAGGCTGGGGAAGCAACAAAAATGCTGTTACATGCTGTTAATTCCAACGTTCAGGGTTCCTGTACCAATCTCAGCAGATCGAGGCCCACGTTTTTGCCAAGGTGGTCCAAAAAAAAAAAAAAAGCACATTATTGGGAATTGATTGGCAATTGCACACCTTATAGATGGCAGTCATGCGGACAGGTGGAAAAAACGAATCACCTGATCAAATTACAGATAGGAAAACTTGGCCAAGAGGCTGGGATTCCCTGGCTGCAAGCACTGCCTTTGGCACTTCTGAGAATTTGGACTAAACCCCAAAGCAAGGAAGGATTAAGCCCACATGAGATTCTTTATGGGTGACGCTATACTGTACAAAAGGAAATCTCTATACAGGTGGGGGATAAGGTGTTGAGTGAATATATGGTCAGCTTGGCAAAGCAATTAAAGAAAATTGAACAAGCAGTATTTGGTGCCAGGGCACAAGGCCTAGATGGTCCAGTGCATGATGTATTGCCAGGCGACTATGTTTATGTTAAACCTCTCTCTCAGATTCAACTCTGGAACCAAAGTGGGAAGGACCCTACCAACTTCTCCTGACCACCCACACCACGGCCAAGGTAGAGGGACTTACACTGTGGATACGTCATACCTGCCTGAAGAAAGCACCAGGACCACAGCAAACAGCACAAGAGAGAGGACCACTGAAAATCAGGATCCAAAAGCATGTATAAGATTTTGATAATAATCAGTATGATTGGAGCAGTAGTCACAGCTTGGCAAGAGAATAGCTACTTAAAAATAACTGATAAAATCGGCCAGGCTCTCAACAAATCTTGTTGGATATGCACTGCCTTCCCTAGAGGGGAGGGAAAAGTGCCTGTTTATGGGATAGTGGCACTACATTGGACCATTCCATATTGGGTAGAGCACAGAAAGTGTAAGTTTGGGATAGAAGACAAGTCACAAAAGGGACCTAAGTTTGATTTACTAGTTATTAACTTTACTAGATCTATCTTTGTAGGCAGAAAAACTGATGGTAAAGGTAAAGGTGGGGTGGAGGTTGGATGACAGAACTTGACAGGCATAGAGTGTAGTTGGGAATATGGAAATTCTGGGGTAATATCAGGGATCAGTGAAGCTGGAAGGTGGAGCCAAGGTGGGGGGTGTGATCCTAGAATCGATAAGGATTCTCACTGGGTCTCAGATAAGAACATACTCGGAATTGTAGAGATGGGAGCATCATTCACTCATCAGAAAAATATGTCCAGGCGATGTAAGTTACCTCATGGATACTGGTGGCTATGTGGAGACGGCCAGGCACGAAAGGCATTACCTTTAAATTGGATAGGGACTTGTACTACAGGATACTTAATACCCCAGACCACGGTGCATGAGGAAATCCCTCGGGGACTCCTAAGGACCCCCTGAATTAGAACTAAGCTTACATACAACCCCGTAGCTATATATAACAAAGGATACCACAGCTTTCTGAGAGCTCTTAGCCCGGCTCTAGGAGTTACCCAGCTAGAAAAAGCTAGAGTCAATATCTCTGCAACTCTGGAAATTGTGGAGAATGCCACAACAGATGTATTACAGGCAATCCAAGAAGAGGTATCCTCCTCATCCAAAGTAGTACTCCAAAATAGGATGGCATTAGACCTATTAACAGACAAGGGAGGAGGAGTATGTACAATAATAAATCAGAGTTGCTGTGCTTACATCAATAAGGATTTAAGAACTGAAACAGAATTAAGTAAAATTTGGGAACAGACGAAAGTCCTGCATAGGACAAATCAAAATGACACCAATTGGGAAGGAGATTTAGGGAACTTGCTTACTAGCTGGCTAGTAGGTTTGTAGGTTTTACCTGTGTGATGATAAAGTGCTCTACCTGCCTGTGCTGAAATACAAGAAAAGAATACGAGATATGGAAGAAACATGAGCTAAGGCAAAAGGTGGAAAGTGGGACCTATTTTGGGACAAATAGAACTGATTAGAGAATCTAGCAGGTAGACGCCCTGCTAGATTATAGAAAAGGGGGAAATTGAAGGGCAAAATCAGGTCCCTGCAGTATAGAAAGAAGGGCTTCATAGCAAGAAAAGAGAAAGCAGCTTCACAAAGTAGACATAAGGGGCAAATAGAGATAGTTTATGTAGAGAGTATTATAAAACAAGGGATTCTGAGCATTTTTACAGGTGCTAGGTCCAGAATAACAAGGAGAATGAAGGCCATAAAGATAAGGACCAGAGAACAGCTCAAAAACATTTGGCAGGGAGGTAATTAGATGTCTGAAGTTACCTCATGGATACCACATGGTGGTTATGTGGGGACGCTCAGGCACGGAATGCAGTACCTTTAAATTGGACAGGGACTTGCACTACAGGATACTTAATACCCCAGACCATGGTGCATGAGGAGATCCCTCGGAAACTCCTGAGGACCCCTGGGATTCAAACGAAGCGTACATACAACCCCCTAGCTATATAGAACAGGGGATACCACTGCTTTCCGAGAGCCCTTATCCCGGCCCTAGGAGTTGCCCAGCTAGAAAAAGCTAGAGTCAATATCTCTGCAACTCTGGAAATCATAGAATGCCACAACAGATGCATTATGAGCAATCCAAGAAGAAGTATCCCCTTTATCCAAAGCAGTGCTCCAGAATAGGATGGCACTAGACCGATTAACAGCCAAGGAAGGAAGGGTATGCACAAGAATAAATCAGAGTCGCTGTGCTTACAGCAAGAAGGATTTAAGAATCGAGAGAGATTGATGGAAACCTTGGGAACAGACCAAAGTCCTGCATAGGACAAGTCAGGATGACCCCAGCTGGGAAGGAGATTTAGGGAACTTGCTTACTAGCTGGCTACTGAATCTAGGATGGTTAAAGCAGCTCTTCCTAGTTTGCATCCTCTTGGTGCTGTTGGGAGGTTTTACCTGTGTCATGATGAGATGCTCTGCCTGCCTGTGCCGGAGTACTAGAAAGAAAAAGGAGATATGGAAGAGACATGCGTTGAGGCCAAAGGTGGGAAGTGGGGCCTATTTTGGGACATGTAGAACAGAATCAAAATGATCTAGCAGGTTGAAGCCCTGCTAGACTATAGAAAAGGGGGGAACTGAAGAGTGAGAACAGGAGCCTGCAGTTAGAGAGAGAAGGGCCTCACAGCAAGAAAAAGGGAGAGTAGCTGCACAAAGTAGAAATAAGAGGCAAACAGAGAGAGTTTAGGTAGAGAGTGTTAGAAAACAAGGGATTGCAAGCACTTTCACAGACACTAGGTCTGGAATAACAGGGAGGATGAAGGCCATCAAGATAAGGGCTGGAGAGCAGCTCAAAAACACGTGGCAGGGAGCTGATTAGATGTCTACAGGGCAAGTTAGTGTGAATGGTAGGTGGAGCGATCCCCCTTGCACCAGGGAGTACGCGCGTCACCAAGAAACACATGCCTGCTCTATATCCTTACCGGCTATACGGTCTGATTGCCGCACGTCAAGCCCAGAAGAGACACCTCTCTCACCTTGGGCACAGCTCACCAACCAAGAGCCAGGCCTTGCCAACTTGGCTGATCTGAGAAGGCGGGAGGGGGCTGCACATCACACCAGAAGTATCCATTTCACTTGCAGCTCCATGGAGAGAACAACACCAACTAACAGGCCTGAATGAATTCGCTCACAGGATGAACAACGAGTTTGTTCTTCATTAAAAAGCACACAGAGATTCCTAAACCAAAAAGAGAAGGGCAGCACTTCAGATCGGCCAAACAGGTTCCTGTTCCTACGACTCATCCTCTTACCCTCGCTTGCGTCCCCTCATCCCCTTCCCCTACTCCTCCGTGATGCCCACTGGCTTCAAGTCAGGTCGCAAACACATAGGACTCCTTCCACAAAACTCCAGCAGAAAGGATGTCACACTTGTTCCACACACTCAAATGGACCAAGCAGCGCTCTGCAGTATGCTCTGCAGACTCAGCCCCAAAGCCTGGCTGGGCATCAGCACATGCATCATTCTTCAAACGCCCCAGCCAAGCAGCAAGGGAACAAAGCGTTGCGACAGCTGAAACAAAAATGCTCGGGGACATTCCTGCTAGCACTGAACGTGAACAGATCTACCACTGAGCAACAGGACGTGGGACAAACAGCAGAAAACAACCAACCTCAAGAACTAACTCGTTGCCGGTTGGTCCAAATGTCTGTATGCTCCCTCCCACGGCCCAGGCCAAGCTTGCTGAGCTGCTCCTCCTTTGTGCAGGACGACAACGGTGCCCATGGCATGTGGTGGCTATGCACAGCATGCCTTTTACTTGCTTTTCCTCTCTCCGTCTTCCATTACCAAACAGCACCTCCAATCTCTACCGGCTAAAAAATCACTTGGGTAAAAAAAGAACTGGCAACCTTACTTTTAAAATTACAACTTGATACTTTAAAGCAGAAGCTCACCTAGCAAGGACACCTACCTTAGACAAGCTGAACCTACACGGAAAAGTTATTCCTCTACGTCTGCACACATGGCACGCATTTTCAGCTGCAATAGTCAGCCAGTTCTCAGCACAGCTTTACCATCCACAGAAAGCCAGTTCACCGCCGCCATCTTTTTCTCTCTTCTTAAACACTCTACTGCTGCAAGAAGCAACGGTTACAATCACAGAATCCCAGAACTGTAGGGGCTGGAAGGGACCTCTGGAGATCATTGAGTCCAACCCCTCCCCCGCAAAACAGGCTCCATACAACAGGCTGTACTGTAGGCATCCAGCTGGGTTTGGAGTATCTCCAGAGAAAAACAATCCACAACCGCCCTTGGCAGCCTGATGATATACCCCCACGCCCATAACCTCCCCACAGCCACCTATAGCCCCAAATCCTCCGATGGCTCACCACAGCCCCAGATCCCCCCTAGAGTACCCCTCAGCTCCTTATAGATGCCTTTACAGTCCCTGCACAGCCCCCGACAGTAGCCCTCTATCCCCCTATAGCCTCCCCGCAGCTCCCAGTAGCCACAGGCCCACCTTAGCCCCGGTTCCGGGGGGATGCAAACGCTCTGG
Organism: Gallus gallus; assembly: GCF_016699485.2. Taxonomy (NCBI): domain Eukaryota; kingdom Metazoa; phylum Chordata; class Aves; order Galliformes; family Phasianidae; genus Gallus; species Gallus gallus. The sequence goes on along the minus strand of NC_052572.1, from coordinate 82,853,661 downwards.
GGGCACCGGGAGCAGCGCTGGAGGGGTTGGGGGGGGCTGGCGGGGCCCCACAGCCCGGATGCTGGCAGCAGCACTGTGGCGCTGGGGGACCCGAGGCTTTCCCAAACCCACGGCCCATCCCACAGCCCTCATCCCAATCCCACAGCCCAACCCCACGGCAGTTCCACGGGGGAGGGGAGGGCAGTGTGCTTGGGGGGCCGCGCAGGCCCCTCTCCCTCTCCCGCTCCCGTTCTCCCGCACACCTCCGGCGGAGCTGTCCTCAGCACTCGCTCCCGTTGTGCCGCGGCTTCCGGCTCGGTGCTGCCCGGACAGCTCCGGCTGACGCCGCGCTCTCCTGCGAGGCGGCCCGGGCTGCCGGTGCGGCGCTTCGCTGACGAGAGCCGCGCCTGACACTGCCGGCTCCCAACGGCCGCTCCCGCGCACGGCGGCTCAGCCAATGGGAGCCGGCGGAGCTGCCCCTGAGCAATGAGAGCCGCGGGGGAGGGACAGAGCTGCCGCTGACCAATGAGACGCCGGGGGAGGGACAGAGATGCCTCTGACCAATGAGAGCCCGGGGGAGGGACAGAGATGCCGCTGACCAATGAGACGCCAGGGGAGGGACAGAGCTGCCGCAGACCAATGAGACGCCGGGGGAGGGACAGAGCTTCCGCTGACCAATGAGAGCCCGGGGGAGGGACGGGCAGATTGCTGCTCACGGGGAGCTCCTCCTGCCGCTGCTGGATGCTGATGCTGACAGGGCTGCAGATGCTCTGCAGGGCCAGCTCGTAGCTGGGAGCCAGGAATGGACACGGCGGGAGAGAGCGAGAGAGCTGGCGGGGACCAGCCGAGGCATCCAGGAGCATCCAAAAGCCCTCACTCAAAAGCATCACAAAGCCACAGCCAGCAAGCTGGGCATGATCATGAGCAGCATCCCGGATGCTGGAGATTCTTTGCTACCATACACTACGGGAGCACAGCTCTCGCTGCAGGCATCCCACAGCCAGACAAAATGGGAACAAACCCGGAGCGCTGCTGCACGCACAGCCCACAGCCATAGCCTTGCAACATGAGCTGCCTTGCTGTTGCTTGCATCCATCCCAATCCCTGGGAATGAAGACTCAGAAGGCAGTCAAGGCGTTGATCCAGCACCAGCGTGCTTTATTCCCTAAGAGCCAGGAGGGCCTTTTGGTGAGAGGTCCGGTGTACACATGGGACTCATCCTCTCTTGGGAAGGAGGGAGGGGCTCAGAGCTCGTGCTGCTGCCCGGTGCCTGGGACTGGAGCTCTGATTCTACGTCCCCCTCCACCAGGCTCGGCTCCTCCTGGCTGACCTGACCTGCTCCTGCATGGAGCTGCTGCTGTCGGGGCACTCGGGCTGTGCTTGGGCTGGGCTGCACTGCAAGTGAGCCCCGTCACAGTCCAGCTCGGTGATTGCTGTTTCTGGCAGGCTCAGGTCAGCGTCTTCTGCACAGCCGGGAGAGATGAGGGCTTCCACTTGGATGAGCACCTTCATTCCCTCACTGGTGTTATACGGAAGGCTGTCATCGAGCTGCAGCGATTCTGCTTCTTAGCAGCTCTGCATACATGGAAAGCACACAGTGAACCATCGCTATACGCTCTGGCTCTTCTGCGTGGACGAGGGGCTCGGTTCACCTAGGAAGGAGTAGATACACAGGCAAACAGTTAGTGGCAAACTTGCACAAGCTGAATGATGAGAGTGGTTCTTGAGATTTTCTATTGCAGTGGCAGCAGGACAAAGCCAATAGGACAATAGCAACAGGAGGAGCACTGTCTCGAAAGGAACTGTTGCGCTTTTGTTGTTTGTCTTTCTCTTTTGTGTGGACTCCAAAGCCCTCGCAGAAAGCCTTCACCCTTGTTGCAGTGTTACACAATTTAAAACGTGTGCCTGCTGATACAGAGGCAACACGGAGCCACAAAGGTACTCTTCCTTCCATCCTAAGTGTCAGAAGGAATCATTCTGAGACATACTGCAGTGGTGCCCATCTCCTGTCTCTTTCCAAAACTACTCGGGAAAAAGGCACGAGAGGGGTGTGCTCCGGCAGGTCCACATCTTGACTTCACCAGAGACACCAGATTTGGGAAAGAAAGACAGGGCTGAACCGAAGATGTTAGGCACGGGCTTGAACGCTAGCAGGAGGAACAAGCCAACTGCAAGCATGAATTCCATGGCGCTGACAAGCAGGGTTTAGACAGCTGGATGTGCACCACTTACCTGCCAGGACCACCACCTCTGTTTCCCGAGGGCTCCCTGGCATCGAGTCGCTGCAGTTGGTGGCGTTTGCCCAAAGAGGATGGTTTTCTGGGCCGGAAAACAGGAACACCAACTGCAACGCTGGGGATTCCGTTCACTCTGCTGGGTGGACTTGGTCCTGGAGGGAGAAAAGAGGTGAGGCGGCGTGAGTCGTGCATGGTGCAGGGTGAGGAGGAAGAGCTGCCCTGAGCCTTGCCAACACTTGCTTGTTCCTAGCACCTGCCTGGGTTCCTGCCTGAAACACAACTTAGAAGCTCGCTCTGTATTCACTACGGTTGGGGAACGGTTCCATTCCTAGAGCTCAGCCCTGGATCCTTGCTGGCTACATTCCCCTCAGGCCATGTCAACCAGATGCTAGAGCATAGCCTGTTAGTTGAACCTCAGAGTCCAGAGGGATGGGGACAATTCAGTACACGCACACAAGGGGGGGACGCACCATTGCACTCCACTTGCAACAGTGGAGAAAAAGCCACAAAAGCCCACCCAACCAAGTCTGATAGGAAGCTGCTGGAAAAGAAAGTCCTCTTTACCTTTCAGACGGAAAGTCAATGATTGTGTGGAATTCCCCCGCGCAGCTGCGGGGGCCTTCTTCCACTTGCATGTCCCTGCTCTCTGTCACAGCGGGAGAGCTGCTGTGGCCTCCCCTCTGTGCCTGTGCCTCCTCCACGGTGAGCAGCTTGGTGGCAGGAGAAGACACTCGCTCAGACTTGGCCCTGATGGAGAACTGCACCCCTGGAAGGGAAGACCACAGCTAAGAGGGAGGATCAGAAGCAGCGGCACAGCCATCACAGTTCTGGGGGAGCTGCACACATCGATAGCCCCTCAATAGCAAAAAGCGTATCTCAACAATCCTGGAGAAGGCCTGCAGTTTGATCAAGGTGTCTCATCAAGACCAAGCTCATGCAGGAACGAAAAGCTCACCTGCTCCATCTCCGATGCATGATGTGGAGCTGGAGCAGAAGAGGACGTCGGTGTGGTTGATGAGAACTCCACCACATCCGACTGCCTCTGCAGTTCCTCGCAGGCAGCTCTTCCGCTGGCGCAGGCAGCCTCGTTCTGCTGGGATCTGTAGAAAAGGCAGATTGGAGAAGTCATTGACCCGAGATCGTTTCCCCACTTTGGGCATTTGGGCAGCAAAGGCTGTCCAGTTGGGCTCTGGCGACTTCCGCAGTGGCAAGCACTGATGCCACTGAAGACATTCTCCCGGCTGATCAAGGACACAGGCCAGACCCCCATTTGACAAAACCAAGAGACCACAAATTGTCCTCCTCTCCAAAGTGTGCCCGTGGGGAGAACAGATCTAAGCCTTGTGCTGAGACGGAAAAAGAAGTTTACCTGAAGAGGTTGGGAGCCCACACAATTGCTAAGTTCTTAGCGGGCATGTTTGTGACGGAGCAGCTCCCAGCGAGACAAGCCAAGTGTCTCATGAGGTACTCCAGCGTCCTGGAAAGCAAGAGCCAAACCTTCAGCACCACTGAGCACGCTGTGCTCACATTCACCAAACAATTCTGACTTCATGCCACTGCTTGTTCTTGCTTCGGAATAGCAAGTAGATCAAGCTTTCCCAAGTGCCACGCTGCAGCACCAAGCCCCAGCACAGTACAGCTGCAGCCATCAGCTGCACCAGCCGTGCCCCCGTGCCCAGGAGCTGACCCAATCCATTCACCCCATGCAGACATCAACCACTTCAACACACACAGGCATCACGTTGCCAGCGTGAGACAAAGCCTGCCATCGCATCATCGCCCTCTGAAGTGCAGCAGGGCTGAGCTCCCCACACCGAGGGCAGCAGTTTTCTGACCTGTAGTGAGGTGCAGGCAGCTGCTGGATGACCTCCTGCACTCGGAGCAACCGCTCCTCATCTGTACCGGCACAAACAGCGTCCTGGAAGAAAGCAGAAAGGGAATGAGACACACATCATGCGAGTCAAGCGTATGGGGCAACAGAAAAAGGGCCTCAGAGCTGCAGAGGGCACTGCTGCTCCCATCTCCCACATTTCCAATGGCAGGATGCACACACCAGGTGTTACGGTGCACCCGGTGTGCAGGAAGCATGAGCTGCTTGTTGTACACAGACACCCACTGGATGTCCATCAAAACCCCAACTTCAACAGAAGAAAGACCAAAAAAAGGTGCACAGGCGTGTGTGTGGATGGGACAGGCCACGAAGAGGGACATGAAGGCCATTGCCTTGTGCTTACCGAGAACTTGCCATGCAGCTGCTCGCTCAGCAGAGGGCTCGGGAGCTCCCTGAAGTACATCTTGCACAGGGAGCTCACGCTGTGAATGTCCCGGACGGTGAGCTCCGGAATCTGCTCCGACTCAAAGTCATGGCTGGAGAGAAGGACACAAAAACAGAGGGCTTGGAGAAAGAGGAAAACAACTCCAAAGCAAGACAACATACAGTCCAGAAGCACTCTTACCGCAGCTTCTGGATCTTGGACGCCACGCCGGACAGGCGGTAGATCCCCTGCACCACGCCGTGCTGCTCAATGAACTCAGCGCAGCTCTGCACGACCTGGGGGACTACAGAACAAGGGCCAGCGCTTAGCTGAGCTCCTGATTCAAGTCCTGCTTCAGCCGCTGCCCCTGTCACATCCCATCCACTAAGCCCAGCCAGGCTACTGCTTGCCTCCTCCTCACAGGAGAAAGAAGGCTGTCGCAGACGTCACAGGCAGGCAGGAGCCGGGGACAAAACTGGACACGGACGTGTTCTTGGCTTTCAAGAAATGCCACACCTGCCAAGCAGCCTGCAGAAAGTAATTCTGGGGAAGCCAGAGACACTGCCACAAGTCCCATCACAGCTCCCACCGCAATGGAGGCGTGAGACCTCATGTCCAGAAGAGCTAGGAAACTGACGCACTACACTCTCTTGGGCCAAAAGGCTTTCTTTGTTCTCAGGCTAGCGTGGGATTGGCTTGCTACTTTGCTTTAAGCAAATACAAGTGTGCTGGTCTCCTATGAGCATTAGCCTCAGCTTCCCTTTCAGCCATCAACTCCCACCTCACGCTTTCTCCACCGCTATCAACCTGCCCCTTGCTAGACATGATCTCCCTTTCTTTCATCTTTACATGCCCAACAGAGGGAGGAAGCTCTCGGGAACGGGCTGTTCCTTACCATCACGGCCAGAGTGGAGAAGATGCTCTCCCAGGTCACAGCCAAACACCCCTTCCTTCTCCTCTCCAGCTCCATCTCCCGCTGCTTCGGTTCCTTTGGGCGGGCCTTCACGAAGGAACGAAGGAAGCTGAGGAGCTTGCCACGCTTCTTTGGCACTGCACAACAAAAGGAAGAAACCAGTTCATTTCAGGTTGGGCTCAGTGGGACCAGGCTGAGAGGAAACACATGCTACAGAGCGCGTCAAAGCGGCAAGAACATTGCCAACACTGCATTCTACAAGGATTCGAGCATTTGCCCAAGCCCTCATTCTCACTGCCTACAAAACAGCAGCCCTACGCCCCGTGGGATGCAGGAAGGATCGTCAACACAGAGGAGAACGTGGGATGGATAAAGGAGGTATTCAACACAGAACACACCCAGAAGAAGACTCCATTTGACTTCCCCTGCGCCATCACATGTAACATCCGTACCTGGCTTTGGTGCTGAATTGACGAGGGCCTCAGGAAGTTTTCCGTTAATGAGCTCCACGCACTCACCAGGGAAAAACCCAACCTGGAACAAGAACAAAAAGAGGGATGGAATACTGAATGCAGCATTTATCAGGCCTCAACTGTTCAACCAAGACAGATTGGCCTGCAGAAAAGTAACCCTCATTCAACATTTGCAGCCAGAAGACCTACAAAAGCAATACTTGGTTCCAGAGAAGATGGCTCTGTCCTCCGTGCTTGTACAATGGACAGAGGTGGTCAACTTCTGACTGCGTATGGAGCACAAGAGGCTCTTGCTTTTAAGTCACATGAGGAGACAGTTTCCTACCCAAGCCCAGAGCCAAAGGGAAAGACCTCTGACAGCGACACAGAGAAACTGTCTACGTCCAGAAGCCACCCTGTGCGGGCCGAGCAGCTCTAAGCTGACGTTCCTGACGTGACTGCAGTTGCGCCCACGAGTCTGAAGCTTGTGCCTACCTGAAAGCCACGCTTGCCTCTCCACCAGGGGCTCAGCTCCTTTGCTGGCATAGCAGTAATGCACACCAGGTCTCCCACCTGCAAGAGATGGCAACATCAATCCCAGCTTCAGCACAGCTGGGAGGAAAGCACAGCTGAGATGGCACCCTTCTTCTGCACTGCCAAAGAGCGCACAGCTTGAGAGCAATTGCACCGGGGCAGCTCTTCAGGCATTTCCTGTCGAAAGCTGAACGTGGAGGTACAAGAGCCACTGCCTTACACACCACACAGAATACAGTGCAAGCATGCCAAATGAAAACCATCTTTTAGACATGGCTGAACTCCTCCCTGCATCCAACCCAGTGCAAGTCCTATCTGGACCTGCATCTTCTGGGCTTCGTCTCACAAGGCATTCTGAAGGTGTCTGAGAATATTCCTGATGCATTCACACGGTATACTCTTCTGGCCGTGACAACAAGGAACGCCTTCTTTATCTGCTTACCTCCAAGGAGAGCTCATCCGCTGCCTGGGCAATGTATCTCTTAATAACATGGCCAGCAGCAATAGCCGGAATATTAAGAGATAACTCCTCCTGGACCAGCAAGGGCTTCCCCTGGTTCTCAGGCTGAAACAGAGAGCACAGGCCATGGTGAGGAGCTGAGGACAAACAAGGAAGATTTCAGAGTGCCATCTACATGCCACTAGCAAGGAAATGAAGCTTTTAAGGCAGCTCTTCAGGGACACCGAGAGAGCCGGAAGGATGCTCTCTCTCTTGAAAAGCAGGAGAGCACACCGGTGGCTCATTCTGCTGGCTCAAGGCAGGGAACAGAGACCAAGCAGAGCTTCACACTGTACCTCCGTCAACGCCCGGTCAGGCCCACGGCTGATCTCGCTGCTCGCGATGCCCATCACAGCAGGCGCGACAAGCTGCAGCAGAAAAGAAACACATTTCCTGTGCTCACACAGCACTGGATCAAGAGACTTCTTCAGAACTACTTCTAGAAACAACCACTGTGCAGTCTATTCAAACGGGACAGCCGTTGCAATACGCAGCATTGGACCAAGTCGCTGTCCCTCTGCTAGCAGATGGGGACTCTGGCACAAAGCAGCAGATGCATTTGCCCGCAGCACGCTGAGAGCACATTAGCAGGCCAGGGAGAGGTGTCACTGCTGGGGCTGGAGCTGCTCCCCAGCCCCCGGCTCCCAGCAGCAGCCTCACCACCAGCGCCGGCCGCAGCTTTGCCCACGCATTTCCTCTGCCTGCATCTCTGCTGTGCTCCCTACTGCTGTCGGCCACACTCACACAGCCAAAGCATGCACGCCTGTGCCCTGGCTCACGTTGTGCAGCTCTGCACAAACTGCGGCTAGGGCTCTTTGCCTAAGGGATTACTTCCTTCACACTAGCTGGTCCCAGCACTACAGGCAGCATCCTTGCGAGGGCTGAGTTGGAGGGGAAGTGGAGAATACCCACATGGTTTTCCAGTGCCACACCCCAGCTGCACGAGGCTGTGTTACTACACACAGTGCGACTAAACACAGGCTGCTGATCCATGTGGGGGGACAAAACGTGGCACGTACCTGGCAAGATCTCAGAACAAGGTAGAAAGATCCTCGAACCCGCAGCTGTTCCTTGTCACTTTGCTCTGATCTTCACGAGCAAAAGCTGCACCAAGGGAGCAGGCGGAGGGTGGGGAGGGAGGGAGAAAGAGCAGGTCAGTGAGCTTGCACAATTTAGCAAAGAAGGCGAGGGAAAAACCGTGGGACAAATGCCACCTTGATGGATGGCTTTGGAAGTGATGGCCTGGGGGAAAACGGTTTCTGACAGTCCAGGCTAAGCAATATGATCCTAGGAGCTCCGCCAGCCAGCACTTCTCAAGCCCTCGCTGCCCAGCCGTCTATCCACACCGTCTCAGCTTACCTACAAGGCGCTGCGCAAGACGGGATGAAGACGAACGGACTCAATCAGTGCACAAGTGCAACAAGCCACGTACTCACGCCGAGCTCAAGCGCTCCAATGAAGGGAAGCAGCACGCGCTGCTCCTCCCCTCATTCTACCCGCTTATGACATCACTAAGGGCCACCCGGCTGCTCCACCATGGACGGACAAGGTGGGGAGGCCAGACCACGTCACAAGACCACAGGATTCCAAAAGGGCACCCCAGCGTTCGAGAATCAGTGCGTGGTTGGAATTCTATCTCAGCCAAATCCTGGAGAAGCTGGCATGGGGTTGGCGGGACCAAAGTGCAGGACACGGTGCTTGGTGCTGTTGAGCCTCTTGCTGGGCCTATGGCAAATCCACACTAGGGTCCTTCTTTGCACCCAAGGGCGGCTTAGAGCAGCTCTCTTGCACCTGGATGGAAATAAAGGAAGAGAAACACAGCACTACTACCAGACTGCTTTGGCCAATTTCTTTCCCGAGCGCATTTTGGCCTTTTGGCTTCCATGAAGACCTCATTGCCTCCTCTTTTTCTTTGTGGGGAAGCTGCCCCCAGTGCCGGAGCTTCACAAGAGCATGAAACATGACACTAAGACAAACGCTTGCCTGGTTGCAGGGTGGCTGTGCTTTGCCAGGCATAGACAGGAGGGTAGGGCTAGGAAGCACCACGTGGCAGCTCCAGGCCAAGTGCTGCATTCAGTCACTGTGGCCACAGCTGTGCCTCACCGCCAGAATGTATCCGAGGGTACAGATGGACGCAGGCACTCCTCCCTGCTCCTTCTGCAAAGCCCTCCTCTGCACAGCCTGTTTAGCTGCTGCTCACTGCTACGCCAACCAGGCTCCCCTTCACGAGCAGCCTTGGGATAAACCAGGAAACCAACAGAATCTACTGCTGCTGAATCCACCACTCTTTCTTCTACCAACCATGTGGCAAATGCCCTGGTACAGACACAAGGGGGGAAAGCACTTCTGTTCACACACCTACAAGCAGGCAAAGCAGCGCCACGCCCACTGGCACCAAAACCTCCCCAGCACCCCTGGCCAATGCTGCAGGGAAATGCGCCGTCTGCAGCTCCACGGGAGCCCGATGTGGCTCGCTGCGTGGACACTGGGGGCTGTCTTAGTGGGATGCATTTTTCTTCAGGGGGCTGCTATGATGCTATGATTGGCTTTGGACAGGAAAACACGCTGGTAACACTCTGATGTTTACACCTTCTGATAAGCAGTTGTTGTAGAGAGAGAGCACCAAGGCCCGTTCTCAGGAAAGGCACAAGAAGCTGGGAGGAAACAAATTCGGACAGCTGACGTCAAGCTGGCAAAGGATACTGCATACCAGATGACATCAAGTGGAAAGAGGTTGCAACACGATGAGAGTTCTCTTGCTTTCTTCTTTTCTGCTATGGCCATTTGCTTGGAGGTGGCTGAGCACTGCTTCTACATCCCTCGATAGATACATTCAAATAGATTCATA